>NW_012115044.1:7110127-7111809 GCF_000951035.1 Colobus angolensis palliatus
TTTAAACCAACAAAGATCAAGCGACAGACAAAGCCATTACGTAATGGTAAAGTCATCAATTCAACAAGAAGAGCTAACTATCCTCAATATATATATGCACCCAATACAGGAGCACCCAGATTCATAAAGCAAGTCCTTAGAGACCTACAAAGAGACTTAGACTCCTACACAATAATAATGGGAGACTTTAATACCCCACTGTCAATATCAGACAGATCAATGAGACAGAAGGTTAACACACATATCCAAGACCTGAACTCAGCTCTGCAACAAGCAGACATAATAGACATCTACAGAACTCTCCGCCCCAAATCAACAGAATATACATTCTTCTCAGCACCACAATGCACTTATTCTAAAATTGACCACATAACTGGAAGTAAAGCACTCCTCAGCAAATGTAAAAGGAGAGAAATCACAACAAACTGTCTCTCAGACCACAGTGCAATCAAATTAGAACTCAGGATTAAGAAACTCACTCAAAACTGCACAACTGCATGGAAACTGAACAACTTGCTCCTGAATGACTACTGGGTAAGTAACTAAATGAAGGCAGAAATATATTCTTTGAAACCAATGACAACAAAGACACAACATACCAGAATCTCTGAAACACATTTAAAGCAGTGTGTAGAGGGGAAATTTACAGCACTAAATGCCTACAAGAGAAAGCAGGAAAGATCTAAAATTGATACCCTAACTTCACAATTAAAATAACTAGACAAGCAAGAGCAAACAAATCCAAAAGCTAGTAGAAGGCAAGAAATTATAGAAAGAGATAGAGATACAAAAAAAACTTTTAAAAAAATCAATGAATCCAGGAGCTGGTCTTTTGAAAAGATCAACAAAATTGATAGACTGCTGGCAAGACTAATAAAGAAGAAAAGAAAGAAGAATCAAACAGACGCAATAAAAAATGATAAAGGGGATATCACCATCAATCCCCCAGAACCACAAACTACCATCAGAGAATACTATAAACACCTCTATGCAAATAAACTAGAAAATCTAGAAGAAATGGATAAATTCCTGGACACATACACCCTCCCAAGAATAAATCAGGAAGAAGTTGAATCTCTGAATAGACCAATAACAGGCTCTGAAATTGAGGCAATTATTAATAGCCTATCAACCAAAAAAAGTCCAGGATTAAAGGTACAAAGAGGAGCTGGAGCATTCCTTCTGAAACTATTTCAATCAATAGAAAAAGAGGGGATTCTCCCTGACTCATTTAATGAGGCCAACATCATCCTGATACCAAAGCCTAGCAGAGACACAACAAAAAAAAAGAGAATTTTAGACCAATATCCCTGATGAACATCAATGCAAAAATCCTCAATAAAATATTGGCAAATTGAATCTAGCAGCACATCAAAAAGCTTATCCACCATGATCCAGTAGGTTTCATCTCTGGAATGCAAGGCTGGTTCAACAGACACAAATCAATAAACGTAATCCATCACATAAACAGAAGCAATGGCAAAAACCACATGATTATCTCAATAGATGCAGAAAAGCCCTTCAACAAAATTCAGCAGCCCTTCATGCTAAAAATTCTCAATAAACGAGGTATTGATGGAATGTATTTCAAAATAGTAAGAGCTATTTATGACAAACCCACAGCCAATATCATACTGAATGGGCAAAAACTGGAAGCATTCCCTTTGAAAACTGGCACAAGA
>NW_012115044.1:7111859-7113385 GCF_000951035.1 Colobus angolensis palliatus
ATGGAATGTATTTCAAAATAGTAAGAGCTATTTATGACAAACCCACAGCCAATATCATACTGAATGGGCAAAAACTGGAAGCATTCCTTTTGAAAACCGACACAAGACAAGGATGCCCTGTCTCATCAGTCCTATTCAACATAATCTTGGAAGTTCTGGTCAGGGCAATCAGGCAAGAAAAAGAAATAAAGGGCATTCAATTAGGAAATGAGGGAGTCAAATTGTCCCTGTTTGCAGATGACATGATTGTATATTTGGAACACTGTATATTCGTCTCAACACAGTATCTCCTTAAGCTGATAAGCAACTTCAGCAAAGTCTCAGGATACAAAATCAATGTGCAAAAATCACAAGCATTCCTAGACACCATTACCAGACAAACAGAGAGCCAAATCATGAGTGAACTCCCATTCACAATTGCTACAAAGAGAATTAAATACCTAGGAATCCAATTTATAAGGGATGTGAAGGACCTCTTCAAGAACTACAAACCACTGCTCAACGAAATAAAAGAGGACACAAACAAATGGAAAAATATTCCATGCTCATGGATAGGAAGAATCAGTATCGTGAAAACAGCCATGCTGCCCAAAATAATTTATAGATTCAATGCCATCCCCATCAAGCTACCAATGACTTTCTTCACAGAATTGGAAATAACCACTTTAAACTTCATATCAAATCAAAAAAGAGCCTGCATTGCCAAGACAATCCTTAGCAAAAAGAACAAAGCTGGAGGTATCATGCTACCTGACTTCAAACTACACTACAAGGCTACAGTAACCAAAAAATCATGGTACTGGTACCAAAACAGACATACAGACCAATGAAACAGAACAGAGGACTCAGAAATAATACCACACATCTACAACCATCTGATCTTTGACAAACCTGACAAAAACAAGAAATGGGGAAACAATTTGCTATTTAATAAATGGTGCTTGGAAAACTGGCTAGCCATATGCAGAAAACTGAAACTAGACCCCTTCCTTACACCTTATAGAAAAATTAATTCATGATGGATAAAAGACCTAAATGTTAGACCAAAAACCATAAAAACCCTAGAAGAAAACTTAGGCAATACCATTCAGGACATAGGCATGGGCAAGGACTTCATGACTAAAACACCAAAAGCAATGGCAACAAAAGCCAAGGCATGGGCAAGGACTTCATGACTAAAACACCAAAAGCAATGGTAACAAAAGCCAAAATAGACAAACGGGATCAATTAAACTAAAGAGCTTCTGCAGGGCAAAATAAACTACCATCAGAGTGAACAGGCAACCTACAGAACAGGAGAAAATTTTTTAAATCTACTCATCTGACAAAGGGCTAATATCCAGAATCTGCAAAGAACTCAAACAAATTTGTAAGAAAAAACCAAACAACCCCATCAAAAAGTGGGCAAAGGACATGAACAGACACTTCTCAAAAGAAGACATCTATGCAGCCAATAGACACATGAAAAAATGCTCATCATCACTGGCCATCAGAGAAATGCAAATCAAAACCACAATGAGATACCA
>NW_012115044.1:7113918-7119024 GCF_000951035.1 Colobus angolensis palliatus
GGAAACCATCATTCTCAGCAAACTATCACAAGGACAGAAAACCAAACACTGCATGTTCTCACTGATAGGTGGGAACTGAACAATGAGATCACTTGGACACAGGGCAGGGAACATCACACACTGGGATGGGGGCTGGGGGAGGGATAGTGTTAGGAGAAATACCTAATGTAAATGATGAGTTGATGGATGCAGCAAATCAACATGGCACATGTACACCTATGTATCAAACCTGTACGTTGTGCACATATACCCTAGAACTTAAAGAATAATAATAATTTTTAAAAGTTAACAGTGTAACATGTATTTAAAGCTATTGAAAAAACAGTTTATGTGCAAGGTGTGTAAGGAAAGTAAAATATACTTTTCGTAAAAGGATTATAAGGAGGCGTAAGAATGTAGACTTTTACCTACATTAAAAGGTTAAAAAATTGTTTTGAAGGTTTAAGCAAGTTTTGAAATGTTAATTATAAAGGGAATTCTGTGTGTAAACATGTTGGTAAAGTTAAAGGGGTACCATCCAGTTTTTCTGTAAACTGGGCATTAAAATAAAAGCACAATGGGTTTTTCTTAAAGCACTAACCTGTTCTTTAACAAAAATTATAAAGGGTTAAAGAGTCTATAAAAATCTTACCTTATGGTCAGATATTAATACTGGATAAATATGTCTACAAGGTTTTATGGTCAGATATAAATATCGGATAAATATGTCTACAAGGTCTTATTAAAATTGAGTTTAACATTAATAGGACAAATATAAAAGTGAAATTTAGCTTATCTGGTATAAAATCATACAGGAAGCATTGTCAAATATAAAATGGTATTTGGCTTTCTTTGATCTATATTGGTATGTTATTCATATGTGTTCCAAAGTTATGGGAGACTCGTATAATTTTGATATATATTAGCATATGTTATCAGTAATAATTACAATCGTTATGTTAAAATTATTGTGTGCCATCCTTGTCAAATGTGTCTTTATGGCTACCCTAAAACTTTCTGTCATCCATAAACAATTGTTGCCTTGCTTTGGTCCTCTTTAAAAGGTGGTTTTATAATCAGCTATAAAGCTCTAACAGGTGCTCTTAAATGCAGGTTTCTGATAACTTTGGAAACTGTAACATCAGAATAGAGGAAAAACGTTCAGGACCTTTGAAGAGATAAAATGTTAATACTGAGCACAACAGGAATTAATTGCATGAACTAAACTAACAGTAGACTAATCTTTTTAACGTTTTAAAATATTGCTAATCCTTTGTTTTGCTTTTCAAAGTCCAAGAAATTTTTCTTTTGAGCTATTAACAACTTTTAACAATTTAGTATACTCCCATGAACAAAATTTGGAACATACTTGTTTCTCTCTACCTGATTTTGTCCAGAATTTTTAAACTATCTGTGAGTATTCTTAAGTTACAATATTTGCATAAATGCACCAAAAATCTGTTTTCTTTTGTACAGGACAGAATTGGAAAAACTTGTTATTTTAAAAAGGCTTTGCCTGGAATAATATGCTTTCCTTTAAGGAACCATACTTATGAAGCCAAAAATGCCCTCGGAAAACTGGCCTCATATTTTGTGTACACAGTCCCTGTACAAGGTTTCTGGCCTGCGGTAAGTAAAGAATGTCACTTTCTAGTGACATTCTAGGCCACGAATCCCAAGTTATCTTGGAACCTCAAGAGGAGAGAAATTCACCAACTCATAGGTATTTGATAGTACAAATCCAGGACTGGGCTTGGCTTTAAAAAGGTTTTCTCTCAGATTCCTTCTACGGAACAAAGTTCCATCAAAGCCAATTCAAAAAGCCTATGTAACAAATAATTATTCTTGCTGCACTATATGCAAATAATTAAGCCAAGTATAACAAAGCAAACTATTCCTACCATGATTTAAATGTCTTTTAATAAAAATGGGAAACTGGAAAGAGAAAATTATATTTAAAAAACCATAGCACATCTGTTGTTAATTCTAGTGTTGCCTAATATTTTTCAGTTTTTATTATTTTCTACTGCTTAAATTGAATTCTAATTTTCTAGCTACAAGTTTCTTAAAAAAGCTGGGTTTTTTTAAAGCCCTATAAACTGAAAACTAGATGTTTCAGCAGATGCTGCCTCTGAGCTCCCCCGACCATCACAGAAGGAAATCTCTTCACTGCTAGTGCTGACAACTAAGAACTGAGGATGCCCAGAATCCTTCACCCCCACGTCTAGTGAATCCACAGAACCCAGGGTAATTAAAACGGTACCTGTTACAGGAATGAGCTCCTAAATAAATACATCACACTCAAGTCAAAGCCTGGAAAGCTAAGAAAGCAACCCCTGACAGCCCCCAAAAAGTCATAAATATCAATGTAAAGAAATAAGAGATCTTGCCAGCGCAGTAGCTCACACCTGTAATCCCAGCACTTTGGGAGGCTGCGACACGTAGATCACCTGATGTCAGGAGTTCAAGACCACCCTGACCAACAAGGTGAAACCCCCTCTCTACTTAGAAAACACAAAAATTAGCCAGGTGTAGTGGCAGGCACCTGTAGTTCCAGCTACTCAGGAGGCTGAGACAGAACTGCTTGAACCTGGGAGCTGGAGGTTGCAGTGAACTGAGATCACACCACTGTACTCCAGCCTGGGTGACAGAGCAAGACTCTACCTCAAAAAAAAGGAAATAAAAAGCTAAGGAAATATCAAAACCAAACAGATTCTTGGTTTGGAAACAAAATCATAGCATGTGTCATCCCATTCCTGGGCCCCCTTCTAATAATATGCCTGGGACTAATGTTCTTACTCTGCCTAATTAACCTTTTTCAAAGATTTTTATCTGACAGGATCATGGCCATTTCACAGACAACTACCCAAAAACATCTACAGATGTCACTGCTCCTACAGTCAACCCGAGACCAGAAAACTTTCCATCCTCTAGTCAGCAGCAAGTAGCCAGAAGAACATGCCGTCCCTCCTCAAACAATAAGGTCTGGATTGACAGAGCAGGAGCACTGCCATCTTGGACAAGACCCTCATTCTAAAATTCACCTTAATAAAAAACTGCCTAAATCCAAAGGGCATCAGCCTAATGGCTAAGGTTAGCATGACCATAAACCACAAATAACATCTCCAACCAGAAACATTCCAAACTTCTCCCTGACCAGAGACATGCTAGCCCCGAAATAAACCCCCCTCCAGCCGGAAAGATGCTACCCCAAGATAACACCCATCCTGGCCGGAAAGATGTCTGCCACAAGATAACCCTTCCCTCCTCCCAGAGAGATTCCAACCCCACCATAAACTTCTCCACACACATAAACATTCCAAGCTTGTGATAAGCCCCTCGCCCTAAAACCAATATATATTCTTAATCTGTAACAGAAAGCGCTCCTGACCAAAATCAGCCAGGAGCACCTCTCAGGTTTTGTCTAAAGTGAACCTATCTTTAACTGCCAGCCGCATTTCATGTTTCTTTCCTCTTTCTTTAACTCTCACAATAGATATGCTCAAGCTTTCAAAATTACTAAGTAAGTAGTAGACCAAAATCTTCCTCTGGTGCTTTCTCCAGAATATATTCAGAGAATACTCACATCCTTAAGGATCAAAAACAGACATCATCTCTCCTCACTCTCCAAAATGCTATAAAAGCAGGTATTAAAATGGTATTAAGCCAAGTACGGTGGCTCAGCCTTGTAAGCCCAGCACTTTGGGAGGCTGAGGTGGGTGGATCACCTGAGGTCAGGAGTTCGAGACCAGCCTGATCAACGTGATGAAACCCCCATCTCTACTAAAAATACAAAATTAGCCAGGTGTGGTGGCGCATGCCTGCAATCCCAGCTACACGGGAGGCGAAGGCAGGAGAATCGCCTGAACCCAGGAGGCGGAGGTTGCAGTGAGACAAGGTCGCACCATTGCACTCCAGCCTGGGCAACAAGAGTGAAACTCTGTCTCCAATAAATAAATAAATAAAATGCTATTAAAAGTAGACTATGCTCTCCATTCACAACCTAACAACAGTGATACCTCACATCCCTATCCCTCTATATCCCAATTACAGAACAAGTGAAACTAGGCAGGAGACTTGAAACCTATGACTTTCTTCAAAGGAGAAATGAATTAAATTAAGCCAATATCACTAATAAACATGCAACTTACCGATTTTCAAGTTGGAACAGTCAGCCTCAACAACCATAAGGAGGTTTTGGGATTGACTGATGTTTTTCCTATTACAACAGTACAGGTCTCCTACATTAATTAGGTACCTACCCAATCTTTATCCCCACAACACAAACATTTTCTATCACAAGCACTTCCAAACTGCCCAAGTTTAGGTGGTTCAAGTATTCTGTCACAGTATGATGGACCACAGTGGGAAAAAAATAAAATACCACTGAAATGAAGCTTATTATACCAGAAATTCTTTTAAAAAGCCCAGTGTCTTAGGTATAGTTTATGTGACTACTGGCACACCAGGATAATCATTCTTGGTTTTCTTTTTATCTTCGACCATTCTCTCTCTTCTTTTCTAGTCACCAAAAAAAAAAAAAAAAAAAAAAAAATTGCCTCTCACTGCCATTAGGAGATTTTGCAGGTTGGTTTATTTAATAGAACAAGGAGGAGATCCTATTTCAACCTTCTGCTGAAAACACCTAATTATTTAAGGCAATCCCAAGCAGCAGCTATGTAAATCACAGATGTTAAAACTACAGACTTCTAAGTCATCAGAGAAATTCCTATTTTATGATAATCAAGAGAAACAAATAGGTCGACATATCAAATTTTATTTTTTGGCCACAACAAAGAATACTTAAATTCCACAAAGGAAGGGTGATACAAGGAAAAAACTGAGCTTGGTATAAAGCAGCCCATCACTTTTTAACATGTAGAATAAAAAACAAGAAAACCTATAAAATAGCAACAAAAAATAAAATAAAATACTTCAGCATAAACTTAAGAAATGTCTAAAGTCGAAGCCAAAACTTCTGAAAGACATAAAAGTAGATTTGAACAAATGGGAAAATATTTCTTACTCCTGGCTAAGATAATTCAAGCTCACAAATATATTAGTTCTTCCTATATTAATTTATAAATAAATTCCAATTTAAAAGATCAACACTTTTTTTTTTTTTTT
>NW_012115044.1:7124599-7137010 GCF_000951035.1 Colobus angolensis palliatus
CAAAATGCAGAAATCACCGGTCTTCTGTGTCCTTCGCGCTGGGAGTTGGAGACTGCAGCTGTTCCTATTCGGCCATCTTGCTCCACCCCCCCGAGAAATATATCAAGATCAACACTTTTTTTAATAAAGTTAGATAAACTATGCCAAAGTTCATACAGAAAAATAAACATGTAAAAATAGGTAGAGAAACACCAAAAAGAAAAGCTACGAGGGCAGATTAACCCTATCAGACATGAAAACATACTATGAAGCCTCTATAATTAAAACAGTAGAGTAGTGACACAGGAATATGCAAACAGCCTAGTGGAATAAAATGGAAAGTCCAGAAATAGAGCCGAGCACATGTAGAAATTTAGCATATAATAACAGTAACATCTCAAATAACTGGAACAAAGATAGTCTTCCTACTAAACTGTACCCAGACAAGTAGTTAATGATTTAGAAAAGATAAAATTAGATCATAATTCATACCATATATAGGAATAAACTCCAAATGGATCAGGGATTTAAATGCAAAAACTGAACCCTGATAACTACTAGAGGAAAATATAGATGACTTACCTGAGGATAGCAGGAAAGTTTTATAATAATACAAAATCCAGATAAAAGAGCAATAAATTCAATTGCACAGAGGGGAGGAAGGACTCTTACATAGCAAAAAACAAAACAAAACAAAACAAAAAACCTACCATACACAAAGTAAAAATTACATATATCACACCTAAGTATAAATTCTATAATAAAGGACTCTTCAGGGTTGATTGGGAAAAACCAAAATCGCATTTTTAAAATGGGCCAAAAAAAAAGACAATTCATACAGACTCACAAACACAAATAAAATGGACCTCGAATACATGAAAAGATGTTTAAGTGTACTCAAAATAGGAAGACTGTAAATTAAAACTACAGTGAGATACCATTTCTCACCTATGAGATTATCAAAACTTTAAAAAGTAAGGCAACTTTTATAGCCAAAACTATGGGCCAACAGGCACTCATACTTAACTAGAGAGAATGCACATTGGTATAACCTTTATGGAGAGGCATTTAGCAGCTGTAAAAAGGATGAAAAAAAAATCTCTGAACTGATAATGCAATGAATTCCAGGAAATATAGCTTAAAGAAAAAGCAAAGTACAAAAGAGTATCTCCAATATGCTACCTCCTGTGTAAGGAAGAAGAAAAAAAATGCATAAATGAGTAGGTATGTGTAAAACAAAACTGAGGAAAAGTAAGCCAGAACATAATGAGGTTGGCCACCTACAGGGAGCGAGTGGAAATAAAACAGAAAGAATTGAGAAGAAACTACACTAGATTTCTGACTTTTGGAACCATATTAGTGTTTCAACAGAGTGAAAACATAAAATAATTTTTTTTAATCAAAAGGAATGGGGGCGATACATACAGAAACAGATGAACCTCACTACTTCAAATTAATAGTCTATGCTGTAGGGAAAATTTAAAATTACAAAAAAAAGGAAAATCCAAATACTTTTTGAGTATAATATAAAACCCATATGCCTTTCAAACTAAAGATAAAAAACACACAAGCACTGAACTCTGCCCCCAGGGGTATGAGTTAGCAGTTCTGAAGCTAGCTTGTAAATTCTAGGATTGAGCAAATAAAGTAAATATATTGTGGATGACAGCAGCCAGGTTTTCTCACTTCAGAAAGAAGAGCTACAAATACAGAAATACAGAAGGCTAGAGTGAACTCTGTGATGTTGCTCTGCAATTAAAAGTATTAATTTTTAATAAAAAGAAATATAGAAAAAAACACGTGTGAATATGCTTGCATGCATGTGAACACACATACACCTATTGTCTAAGTTCTGTTGGCTAAGAGGATCTAGATCCAGCTTGAAAGGGCTTTCACTGGCCAAATCTGAAGCAATTTTTTTTTTTTTTTTTTGAGGTGGAGTCTCACTCTGTTGCCCAGGCTGGAGTGCAGTGGCACAATCTCAGCTCACTGCAAGCTCCGCCTCCCGGGTTCACACCATTCTCCTGCCTCAGCCTCCCTAGTAGCTGGAACTACAGACGCCTGCCACCACGCCCGGCTAATTTTTTCTACTTTTTAGTAGAGACGGGGTTTCACCATATTAGCCAGGATGGTCTCAATCTCCTAACTTCGTGATCCACCCTCCTCAGCCTCCTGAAGTGCTGGGATTACAGGCGTGAGCCATCGCGCTTCGCCTGAAGCAATCTGGGTATCAAAATAAATGACTAAGATTATAACCCATTTAATAAAGTAAGAATCAATTAGTCCATATGATATATACAAATAAATGAGAGAAGGGAAAAGCTTTCCTCATAATCCTTAGAGTAGAATCTAATTAATAAATAAAGAAGGAAAAAAAGAATTAGAAAATCACCATTTGTAGCCATTACTATAACTGATTCTAACAAAAGCTCATTAATGCGTACTGAAACTAGTTGGTAAAGGCTGTATGAGAAAAAGGTTATTTACATAGTCTAAAAGTATTTCCCTACAGATTCCTTATTAATGATGAAGAGAAAAACAGTAACTCTACAGTAAAGAAACCTAGCAAACACTACCTTAAGTGACAGAAGTCAATATCATCATTAACTAGACAGGCATCATGGGTCTCCTGATATAATGCCTTAAGAAGAAAAAAATCATTTCTATGATATTCTTTCCAAAAATGAATATGCTGAACCTAATTATGAGGAAACATTACACAAACCCAAACAGCTGTCATATACTGTTCAAAAACATGAATGTCATGAAAGACAGTAAGTGAGGAACTCTTCCTGGTATAGTAGACTAGAGATATCACAACTAAACACATGACCCAGGATTTTCTTGTGCTACAATGGACATTTTTGGAACAACTGGACATATTTCAATAAAGCCTGCACATTAGATAATACTATTGTATAATTGTTAATTTCTTGATTTTTAAAATAATTATTTTGTGGTTACATAAGCAAATGTCTCTGAGTTTGGGAAACAGATACTGAATAATTTAGGGATAAAAGAGCCTCACACTTAAAAGCTGCATTCAAACATTTCAGGAAATAATATGTGCGGCCACGCACATACATCTATAATCCCAGTACTTTAGGAGGCCAAGGCAGGAGGATCGCTTAAGCCCAGGAGTTTGAGACCAGCCTGGGCAAAACACGGAGACACTGTCTCTACCAAAAAAAAAAAAAATTCAAAACTAGCTGGGTGTGGTGGCGCACACCTATGGTTATCTATTTGGGAGGCTGAGGTAGGAGAATCACTAAAGCCTAGGAGTTGGAGGCTGCAGTAGCCGTGACCATACCACTGCACTCCAGCTGGGTTATATGGCAAGACTTTACCTGAAAAACATAAAAATAATATATAGAGAGAGGAAGAAACTGTAAAAGTGACTGTGATAAATATTAATATTTGGAAATCTGGATAAAAGGTTTAAGGAAATTATGTATAGTAATGGCAATGTTAAGCCTGAAATTATATATATATATATATATATATTTTTTTTTTTTTTTTTTTGAGACGGAGTCTCGCTCTGTCCCCCAGGCTGGAAGAAAATTATAATGAACATGTAATCATATTGAGAAAAGCAACATAGTAAAGTACCCTCCTAAAGGGCATCAGCACATTAAATGCATCTAGAAGATGCCCAAGTTCAAAACAAAAGAACGAGGCAGTGTTCAAGTGGTTAAAACAAGACGTATTTACATGGAGGAAGACTTGTACTTACATATAAGATGTATTTGCATGGAGGAAGACTCCCATTCCCAAGAGCAACAAAAAAATTACTACACATAACTAGATAAAATAAGTAAGAAAAGTTTAAAACCTACATAACTATAAAGTTTTATATCAAAAATTGGATTAATGCAGAGAATTATCACATTTCTAGATGGGAAGGCTGAATATTGTAAATCTGTACATTCTGCCCAAGTAATCTGCAAATTTTACAATATTTTAATCAAATCTAAAGTTTGTTTTTGTTTTGTTGGGGCTACAGGAGAAACATCACAGGCTAATGATATTTGATACACAGATTTTTTTAAGAGAAAAAACAAGGAACACTCAAAATATGCTGTTAGTTCTCATCATCAGAGAAGTGTTACATAAGCCAAAATGGACAAATCAGTGGAAAAGAAAAGGAAACCCAGAAGAAAATCCAGTGTATATACGGTAACATAATACATGGTTTTTAAAATGCCATTTGCCCACCAGTGGGAAAAGGATAAACTTTATAAAAATGGTTTCTGAGACAAATGACCTACTACTTGGGGAAAGGTTAACTTATATTACTACTTTATACTACATCCCAAAATATAACCCCAGAAAGATTAAAGAAATATGGGAAAATAAAATTCCTAGAGAAAATGACATTATTTATAAGATACAACAGGCCCTTTCTCAGCATTATGCCAAAGCCCAAATTAACAATATCTGAAAAGCAAAAGATATCACAAGCAAAGTCAACACAAACAAATTATTTTTTCTCACAGATGGTTCATATTATTGTGGAGGCAGCTTCTAGGATGGCCCTAAATGATACCTGCCTCCTGGTATTCACACCCTTGTTTAATCACCTCACCAATACTAGGTTAGAAAAAAACTTTTGGTTTCTGTCATGGGCTTACTATTTTTCCAGTGGATCCCTTGCCATGTGGGAAGCTAACTGGCAAGACCTAGAAAGCCCAGTGAACAGGCCCGTGTGGCAAGGGACGAAAGTCTGCCGACAATCACACAGTACACTTGGGGACAGGATTACCATCTGGTGAGAGGCCCTGGGCCAAAGGTTCCTAGCTACGCCATGCCTGAATTTCCAACGCACAGAAGCACTGAGATAATAAAATCTTTGTTGCTCTACATTATTACATTTTAAATGGATTTTAACAAATGAGTAAGGAAGACACACACTCTAAAAGGGGGTAAAAAGAGTCACAACATGTAAAATGATGTTGTAAATTAAAAAAATTTTTCAGGGCCAGGCATGGTGATTCAGACCATAATCCCACCACTTTAGGAAGCCAAGAGGGAGAACCAGTTTAGGCCAGGAGCTCGAGACCAACCTGGGCCATGCAGTGAGATGCATCTCTACAGAAAATTTAAAACAGAAAAGAAAGTAACAAAAACAATTTTTCACCTACAGAATTGAAAAACATAAAAATACTCCTAATATCTAAAGGCTACACAGAAAATGGGCATTACTCATATTCAAATAAGGTACATTTAAATGGATAAAATCTAACTAGAAGGCAGCCTATATCAAGGTTTAAAGTGCTCTCCTACTCCGCAACCCTAGAATTTTACTTTTATAAACTGTATTCTGATAAAGCACATACATACAATGTTTGGTAGGGAAAAAAATTTTTAATAGCTATCAATTGAACAATGGCTAATTAGGGTATATCCACACAATAAAATATAATGCAACCATGAGAGAACGAAATAAAACCAACCTCTCTCTTTCTTGAGAAGGAGAAAGAGGGTATGGTTTAAATACTTTGATAGAAAGAGGTATGACACTGTGAGAATCTGATACTATGATATAGAAAGAGGATTAATACTGTGAGAGAAAGAGAGAAGGGGTAGAGGGGTTTGATACAGTGAGGATAAAATGTGTTAAGGCACTGCAGAGCCTGTCTAGATTCGAATCTTTGCCCATCCGTCCACTTGCCAACTGTGTGACCCTGGACAAGTTAATTTAAAATTTCTTTGTACTTAAGTTTCCTTATCCAAATGATAACAATATCAATGACACAGTACTAATATTAGGTAAGAATTACGTAAAACTACTCACGTCAAAAAATACATATAATAAGTATTTGCTATCATCATTAACTACTAATCCCCCAAAATGGAATGTGTGGGTATTTAGGAGACAAATATTTAAAAAATGGAGATGCTGTCATAAAAAATATGGAATTTACTAGTTTATGGACAATAAGGGCTCAAGCAATTTAGAATAGCAAGATCTCCATAGCTGACTTGAATCATCTGGTAAGTTTCATACAGGAAGAATTTGACCTGAGTTTTCATAGATGCACAGAATTTACATAGCAGGAGAATGGGAGTGATAGAAACGCTGAATAAAAGCAGAGTGGTCATAGAGAAGAACATATTTCAAGGCCAGTAATATAAAAAGTTTGGAAAGTTAAGTATCTGGAGAAAATGGAAGACTATGGAAGTTTCTGAGTACACAAGTAAACTAGGCAGGTTTTACTTTCTAGACTATGAAGAGCCATAGAAGATTTATGGGCAAGAGAAACAACATGACCAGTGAAACCTCTAGGATTATTCTAGTCTTCATATGCAGAAGAGATTAGAAAGGAGAAGACTAAGGTAGACGTTTATAAGTGGTTAAGCCAAATAATGACAGGGTCTGACAAGAATAGTAGTGAAGAGAAAGAAAAAGAAGAGACACAGCCACATGACAGTATGAGGAAAAAAGAAAATCAAGTTAAACAATGACTGGATATTAGGGATGAGCGAATGGAATAGTCTGAATAACAGTGAATTATAAAACCATTAAAAAGAAAAAGCAAATCCAAAGTTCTGGGAACCAGCAGGAGAGATTTCCATTGAGTCTTAAAAGTTAAACCATGGTTAGATAAGATGGCTTGCCAATTTGAGATAACAGTACAACATTCAGATACCAAGATCCAGTGGGTATTTGACAACATAAGACTAGTACTTGGGGGAGAGGTGAGAACTGAAAACAAAAACGACTGAATTTTTTAAAACTCTTTAGAATGTTCTAGACATTTACAGCAGATGGACACTAGAATGTGGTATAACTGGTGTTATAACAGAACAGTGATCACTTATTATTATTATATGACTTCATGTTTACCATAGGTCTTAGCACATAGGAAGCTCTCAATAAAATGTTGCAGAGGTGGGAAGGGTAGGAAAGGGAGCAATGCTGCATAGTGGCAGAGGCTTAATTACAGCAGCCAGTGTCTTCTGGCTGTCTCTGCTATACCACAACATAGAGATAACATCTGAGCTTCCATGCATAGGCTCCCCTAATGAGGTACAGAAAAAGCAAATAGATGACAAGAACTGAACCTTGGGATTGCTAGTGTCTAGAGGCAGAAGGACAAGAAAAAGGAAGATAGCAAAAAAAAAAAAGTTACAAGAAAAATGGATAGTGTTGTAACATGGTTTGGATGTTTACCCCTTTCCAAACCACATGTTGACATGTAATCTCCAGTGTTGGAGGTAGAGCCTGGTGGGAGGTATTGGATCAAGGGGGTCAACCCCTTATGAATGGGTTAGCACCATCCCCTTGTTGATGAGTGAGTTTCCACTCAGTTCACAGGAGATCTGGTTATTTAAGAGAGTCTGGGGACGGGCATGGTGGCTCATGCCTGTAATCCCAGCACTTTGGGAGGCTGAGACAGGCAAATTGCCTGAGCTCAGGAGATTGAGACTAGCTTGGACAACATGGCAAAACCCTGTTGCTACAAAATAATAACAACAATAAAAATAATAATAAAGTCTGGATCTCCCCCTTCATGCTCTGGCTCAGCTCTTGCCATGTGATGCACCTACTCGCCCTTTACCTTCTGCCCGTGATTAGAAGCTTCCTGAGACATTATTAGAAGCAGATGTCTGCACCACACTTTCTGTACAGCTTGCAGAACTGTGAGCCAATTAAACCTCTTTTCTTTATAAATTACTCAATGTCAGGTATTCCTTTACAGAGATGCAAAAATAGACTAACACAAGTTGCACCATGAATTAAAAAATTTTTTTCAAGAAAGGAAGCATAGGAAACTACACAAAATACTTATATGCTACAGGCAGTGTTCCTCTGGTCTATATCAACACAGTACAAGGGCGGGGACAGGTCGCTTTTTAAAGTATAAATTAAGAAATTTTAACTTACCTTTCACAGGATTTATATATATATGTCATTTATAATGACTACAAAGTAATACTGCAATCTTCAGTGAATTTTCTCTCTACAAAATACATGACTAGAAATAAAATCATTGTAATGCGTGAGCTGGACAAAAATGTGCACAATAGAAGAAATTTGAAGCAAAAAGAAACAACCGGAAAACAATCATTTATGGTACATATATTATGACAGCAAAAAAATACATGAAATACCAGAGGTTTTACCTTAAATCTCTTGTCCTGCAATACTTTCTTGATGGCGACCAGTTCTCCTGAATCACAAAGTTTGGCTTGATATACCACACCAAATGATCCATTTCCAATCACTTTAGTGTCTGTATAGCTGACTTCTTGTGGCCTGTCTGGACCCTGCCCAGGAGTTGCCACCACTGTGGTCACCTTGCTGCCATCCTTGTCTCCTAACGGAAGAAAGGAAAAAAAAAATTTTTTTAATGAGAACTATAAGGAATTAAATAGAGAAAACTGCCAAAATATACAAGGTAAACTAAATTATTTATTTATTTATTTATTTTTGAGATGGAGTCTCCCTCTTGTCACTCAGGCTGGAGTGCAGTGGCACAATCTCGGCTCACTGCAACCTCTGCCTCCCAGATTCAAGCAATTCTCCTGCCTCAACCTCCCGAGTAGCTGGAATTACAGGCACCTGCCACCACGTCTGGCTAATTTTTGTATCTTTAGCAGAGACGCGGTTTCACCGTGTTGGTCAGGCTGGTCTTGAACTTCTGACCTCAGGTGATCCGCCCTCCTTGGCCTCCAAAGTGCTGGGATTACAGGCATCAGCCACCGTGCCTGGCAAAAATAAACCATATTCTTTACTACAAATTATTTTTCGTTTATCACATGTAATTACTTCAATTACTTGTTTCGATTATAAGTCATTTTTTAAACTCCCATGTATTCAGACATTCCATAGACCAGACACAATGCTTAGTTTCAATCCCATGAGGTAGACAATACTGTTCCCACATTATAGGTAATAGGAAGAATGTTAGATTTGCTCATGGTCAAATAGCAAATTGTGAGCCCATAAAAGTCTGACCTTATCCATCTAATTATAAAAGATCTTAGGGCCTTCCTCAAGATCTTATTTTACTTGAAAATAAAATGTGTGCAAATAAAAATGTTTAATAATTCTGACTCTCCTCAGATCCTTCTGCGTTTAGGAAAGTAAGGCTTTGAGTTTTAAGTTCCCTGAATCTTCTTTTTCACAAAGTAGAAGACCTCTCAGAGAAAGCTCAGGTCGAGAAAAGAATGTTAACTTGGGGTTAACAGATATAAAACATAAATAATCCAACACATTCTGAACTGAGGCCCAATTACAAGCAGATTACTGGCTCCAGGGTCTCTATTCACTCATAGCTCTCTTATTCCCTTTTTTACCTTCTCTCATCCCTAGTAGTAATTCAAAGGCTTTCTTCAATTCAGGCACAAGAGCCACCTCCTACTTGACCAGGCACAGTCCACAGTCACCATGTTGTTTTCTCAATTCTTAATCGATTCTCTGAATTATGCTACCTAGTATCTGATCTAAAAGAGCTTTACGTTGTTCTTTTAGTGACTTCAATGTACACAAAAATGTCTACTGTTTCTTCTCTCTTCCCTGACAAATCTAAAACCAATGCTCCGTACAATATAAGTCCTTAGGCTCACTTATTGGACTTTTACTTTTTCCTGTTATTCTTCCATTATGACAATTTTCATTTTAAAATACTAACTGAATTCCAACTAACCTAATAAAAGAAAAGTAATATAATATTTATGAGTATTTTTCTCTGTGAAATATAAATTGCTAGATAAATGAATATCCAAATGCACTAGTAACATATTATAACCAATATTTATATCCATTTAAATTCACAGAAGTATTAATATACACAAAAGCCAGTGAATGTCTGTGACCAATTAACAACTTCGTTTGCAAGATGGCATTCATGGTTTCTTCCAAGATGGCCAAATAGCTCTGGTCTACAACTCCCAGGAAGATCGATGAAGAAGACAGGTGATTTCTGCATTTCCACCTTAGGTACCTGGTTCATCTCACTGGAACTGGTTGGACAGTGGGTGCACCCCACAGAGGGCGAGCCGAAGCAGGGCGGGGCATCGCCTCTCCCAGGAAGCGCAAGAGATCAGGGGATTTCCTTTTCCTACCCAAGGGAAGGCATGAGTGACTGTACCTGGAGGAGTGATACCTTCCTGCCCAAATACTGTGCTTTTCCCACGCTCTTCGCAACCAGCAGACCAGGAGATCCTCTCCCATGCCTGACTCGGCGGGTCCCACACCCACATAGCCTTGCTCACTGCCAGGGCAGCAGTCTGAGATCAACCTAAGATGTAGGAGCTTGGTGGGGGGAGGGGTGTCTGCCATTGCTAAGGCTTGAGTAGGCAGTTCCATGCTCACAGTGTAAACAAAGCAGCAGGGAAGCTCAAACTGGGCAGAACCCACCAGAGCTCAGCAAGGCCTACTGCCTCTTTTAGATTCCACCTCTGGGGGCAAGGCATAGCTGAACAAAAGGCAGCAGACAACTTCTGCAGACATAAACATCCCTATCTGACAGCTCTGAAGACAGCAGTGGTTCTCCCAGCACAGCATTTGAGCTCTGAGAACGGACAGACTGCCTCTACAAGCGGGTCCCTGACCCCCGTGTAACCTAACTGGGAGACACCTCACAGTAGGGGCCGACAGACACTTCATATAGGCAGCTGTCCCTCTGGGACAAAGCTTCCAGAGGAAGATCAGGCAGCAATATTTGCTGTTCTGCAATATTTGCTGTTCTGCAGCCTCTGCTGGTGACACCCAAGCAAACAGAGTCTAGAGTGGACCTCTAGCAAACTCCAACAGATGTGCAGCTGAGGGACCTGACTGTTAGAAGGAAAACTAACAAACATAAAGGAATAGCATCAACATCAACTCAAAGGACATCCACACCAAAACCCCATCTGTAGGTCACCAACATCAAAGGCCAAAGGTAGATAAAACCACAAAGATGGGGAGAAACCAGAGCAGAAAGGCTGAAAATTCCAAAAACCGTTAACACCTCTTCTCCTCCAAAGAAACAAAACTCCTCACCAGCAAGGGAACAAAACTGGCTGGAGAAAGAGTTTGACACATTGACAGAAGTAGGCTTCAGAAGGTCAGTAACAACAAACTTCTCCAAGCTAAAGAAGCATGTTCTAACCCATTGCAAGGAAGCTAAAAACCATGAAAAAAGATTAGACAAATGGCTAACTAGAATAAACAATGTAGAGAAGAGCTTAAATGACCTGATGGAGCTGAAAACCATAGTACAAGAACTTGGTGAAGCACACACAAGCTTCAATACCCGATTCGATCAAGCAGAAGAAAGGATATCAGTGATTGAAGATCAAATGAATGAAATAAAGCGAGAAGACAAGATTAGAGAAAAAAGAGTGAAAAGAAACGAACAAAGCCTCCAAGAAATATGGCACTATGTGAAAAGACCAAATCTACGTTTGAATGGTGTACCTGAAAGTGATGGGAGAATGGAACCAAATTAGAAACCACTCTTAAGAATATTAACCGTGAGAACTTCCCCAACGTAGCAAGGCAGGCCAACATTCAAATTCAGGAAATACAGAGAACACCACAAAGATATTCCTCGAGAAGGGCAACCCCAAGACACATAATTGTCAGATACACCAAGGTGGAAATGAAGGAAAAGATGTTAAGGGCAGCCAGAGAGAAAGGTTGGGTTACCCACAAAGAGAAGGCCATCAGACTAACAGCGGATCTATCGGCAGAAACCCTATAAGCCAGAAGAGAATGGGGGAAAACATTCAACATTCCTAAAGAAAAGAATTTTCAACCCAGAATTCCATATCCAGTCAAACTAAGCTTCATAAGTGAAGGAGAAATAAAATCCTTTACAGACAAGCAAATGCTGAGAGATTTTGTCACCGCCAGGCCCGCCTTACAAGAGCTCCTGAAGGAAGCACTAACCATGGATAGGAACAACCAGTACCAGCCACTGCAAAAACATGCCAAATTATAAAGACCATCGATGCTAAGAAGAAACTGCATCAATTCATGGGTGAAATAACCAGCTAGCATCATGACAGGATCAAATTCACACATAACAATATTAACCTTAAATGTAAATGGGCTAAATGCCAAAATTAAAAGACACAGACTGGCAAACTGGAAGAACAGTCAAGATCCATCAGTGTGCTGTATTCAGGAGACCCATCTCATGTGCAAAGACATACACAGGCTCAAAATAAAGGGATGGAGGAAGATCTACCAAGCAAATGGAAAGCAAAAAAAAAAAAATCCCGGTCTCTGATAAAACAAACTTTAAACCAACAAAGATCAAAAGAGACAAAGAAGGCCATTTACACAATAGTAAAGTGATCAGTTCAACAAGAAGAGCTAACCTAAATATATACGCACCCAATACAGGAGCACCCAGATTTATAAAGCAAGTCCTTGGACACCTACAAAGAGACTTAAGACTCCCACAAAAGCCGGGCGCGGTGGCTCAAGCCTGTAAT
>NW_012115044.1:7137275-7145166 GCF_000951035.1 Colobus angolensis palliatus
AAAGAAAAAAAAAAGACTCCCACAAAATAATAATGGGAGACTTTAACACCCCACTGTCAATATTAGACAGATCAAGGAGTCAAAAAATTAACAAGGATACTCGGGACTTGAACTCGGCTCTGGACCAAGCAGACCTAATAGACACCTACAGAACTCTACACCCCAAGTCAACAGAATATACATTCTTCTCAGCACCACATTGTACTTATTCTAAAACTGACCACATAACTGGAAGTAAAACACTCCTCAGCAAATGTAAAAGAACAGAAATCACAACAAATGTCTCTCAGACCACACTGCAATCAAATTAGAACTCAGGATTAAGAATCTCACTCAAAACCACACAACTGTACAAACTGAACAACCTGCTCCTGAATGCCTACTTGGTAAGTAACAAAATTAAGGCAAAAAGAAATAAGTTATTTGAAACCAATGAGAACAAAGACACAACATACCAGAATCTCTGGAACACCTTTAAAGCTGTGTTTAGAGGGAAAGTTAGAGTACTAAATGCCCACAAGAGAAAGCAGGAGAGATCTAAAATCAACATCCTAATATCACAATTAAAAGAACTAGACAAGCAAGAGCAAACAAATTCAAAAGCTAACAGAAGACAAGAAATAACTAAGATCCAAGCAGAAGTGAAGGAGACAGAGACACAAAAAAACCTTAATAAAAAAAAAAAAAAAATCAATGAATCCAGAGGCTAATGTTTTGAAAAGATCAACAAAATAGATAGACCACTAGCAAAACTAATAAAGAAGAAATGAGAGAAGAATCAAATAGATGCAATAAAAAATGACAAACGGGATATCACCACCGATCCCACAGAAATACAAAATACCATCAAAGAATACTATAAACACCTCTACGCAAATAAACTAGAAAATCCAGAAGAAATGGATAAATACCTGGAGAATACACCCTCCCAAGACTAAACCAGGAAGTTGAATCTCTGGATAGACCAATAACAGGCTCTGAAATTGGGGCAATAATTAATAGCCTACCAACCAAAAAAAGTCCAGGACCAGACAAATTCACGGCCGAATTCTACCAGAGGTACAAAGAGGAGCTGGTATCATTCCTTCTGAAACTATTCTGATCAATAGAAAAAAGGGGAATCCTCCCTAACTCATTTTATGAGGCCAGCATCATCCTGATACCAAATGATACCTGGCAGAGACACAACAAAAAATAAGAGAATTTTAGACCAATATCCCTGATGAACACTGATGCGAAAATCCTCAATAAAATACCGGCAAATCGAATCCAGCAGCACATCAAAAAGCTTATCCATCACGATCAAGTTGGCTTCATCCCTGGAATGACAGGCTGGTTCAACATACGCGCAAATCAATAAACATAATCCATCCCATAAACAGAACCGATGACAAAAAACACATGATTATCTCCATAGATGCAGAAAAGGCATTCAACAAAATTCAACAGTCTTTCATGCTAAAAACTCTCAATAAACTTGGTATCAATGGAACGTATCTCAACATAACAAAAGCTATTTATGACAAACCCACAGCCAATATCACACTGAATGGGTAAAAGCTGAAAGCGTTCCCTTTGAAAACCGACATAAGACAAGGATGCCCTCTCTCATCACTCCTATTCAACATAGTATTGGAAGTTCTGGCCAGTGCAATCAGGCAAGAAAAAGCAATAAATGGTATTCAAACAGGAGGAGAGGAAGCCAAAGTGTCTCTGTTTGACGTCTCAGGCCAAAAAGTCCTTCAGGGGATAAGCAACTTCAGCAAAGTCTCAGGATACAAAATCTATGTGCAAAAATCACAAGCATTCCTAGACACCGATAACAGACAAACAGCCAAATCATGAGTGAACTCCCATTCACAACTGTTTCAAAGAGAATAAAATACCTAGGAATCCAACTTACAAGGGATGTGAAGGACCTCTTCAAGGAGAACTACAAACCACTGGTCAACGAAATAAAAGAGGACACAAACAAATGGAAAAACATTCCATGCTCATGGATAAGAAGAACCAATAACGTGAAAATGGCCTTACTGCCCAAAGTAATTTATAGATTCAATGCTATCCCCATCAAGCTACCACTGACTTTCTTCACAGAATTGGAAAAAACTACTTTAAACTTCATATGGAAACAAAAAAGAGCCTGCATAGCCAAGACAATCCTGGGCAAGAAGAACAAAGCTGGAGGCATTATGCAACCTGACTTCAAACTTTACTACAAGGCTACAGTAACCAAAACAGCATGGTACTGGTACCAAAACAGATATATAGACCAATGGAACAGAACGGAGGCCTCAGAAATAAAACCACACATCTACCACCATCTGATCTTTGACAAATCTGACACACACAGGCAATGGGGAAAAGATTCCCTATTTAACAAATGGTGCTGGGAAAACTGGCTAGCCATATGCAGAAAAATGAAACTGGACCCCTTCCTTACACCTTATAGAAAAATCAACTCAAGATGGATCAAAGACTTAAACATAAGACCTAGGTCCATAAAAATCCTAGAAGAAAACCTGGGCAATACCATTCAGGACACAGGCATGGGCAAAGACTTCATGTCTAAAACACCAAAAGCAATGGCAACAAAAGCCAAAATTGACAAATAGGATCTAATTAAACTAAAGAGCTTCTTCACAGCAAAAGAAACTATCATCAGAGTGAACAGGCAACCTACAGAATGGGAGAAAATTTTTGCAATCTGTCCATCTGACAAAAGGCTAATATCCTGAACCTACAAAGAACTTAAACAAATTCACAAGAAAAAAGCAAACAACCCCATTAAAAAATGGGCAAAGGATATGAACAGACACTTCTCAAAAAAAGACATTTATGCAGCCAACAGGCATATGAAAAAATGCTCATCATCACTGGTTATTAGAGAAATGCAAATCAAAACCACAATGAGATACCATCTCATGCCAGTTAGAATGGCGATCATTAAACAGTCAGGAAACACCAGATGCTGGAGAGGTTGCAGGAAAATACAAATGCTTTTACGCTGTTGGGAGTGTAAACTAGTTCAACCATTGTGGAAGACAGTGTAGCGATTCCTCAAGGATCTAGAACTAGATATATCATTTGACCTAGCAATCCCATTACTCAGCATATACCCAAAGGATTATAAATCATTCTACTATGAAGACACATGCACAACGTTTATTGCAGCATTAACCACAACAGCAAAGACTTGGAACCAACCCAAATGTCCATCAATGATAGACTGGATTAAGAAAATGTGGCACATACACATCATGGAATACTATGCAGCCATCATGTCCTTTGCAGGGACATGGATGAAGCTGGAAACCATCATTCCATCATTCTCAGCAAACTCACAAGTTCAGAAAACCAAACACCACATGTTCTCACTCATAAGTGGGAGCTGAACAATGAGAACACATGGATATAGGGAGGGGAACATCATACACCGGGGTATATGGGGGATGGGCATCCAGGGGAGGCATAACATTAGGAGAAATACGTAATGTAGATGATGGGTTGATGGGTGAGCAAACCACTATGGCATGTGTATACCTATGTAACAAAACTGCACGTTCTGCACATGTAACCCAGAACTTAAAGTATAATAATAATAGTAATAATAGAAGATGGCATTCATGACAGATTCAAAAGCAATGAGGATTCCTTCATAAGATAGCCCAGTGAGATACAGGCAGTGTGTATTTATCATGGTCAGCCATCTTGAACATTTGTCTTTAGGTCCAAGGTAAAACACTCAAACTGGCATGACTTAATCACCCCAAATTCAAAACCACTTGTGAAAAGAAATAACTCAAATCTTGTCAACACCACCATTTTTATTTACAGCAGTATTATATATGCTTTAAATGCATACAAATCCCAGCATAAGCCAATACAAAAAAGCAGTTTTCAAAGCTTTCAAACTCTCCCTTCAAGTCTCACCCCTCAGTAAAATAAATCTTAGGTATATTTGCTGAAAACTTAGTTTAATCTAATCTGAGTTCTAAATGATCATGCCCCACCCCCAAAAAATCTATGCTAATCTTAACTACAACTTTTCAAGTTGACTATAAACCTTACCATAAGCTATTCTCTCCCTCATTTGTAAAATAAATTTTCTTTACCTGTATCTTAGCAGTCCTAAAAACAGAATCACAGTCTTTTGAACTTAAACTCTAAATGAAGAGTTCCAGAAAGGTTAAAATCCAAAGTATTGAACATATTCTTATAATCCAATTGTCTCAAGAGAAGATAAAAAGCATATGTTATTTCAAACATAGTCTGACTCTTCCCTATATTATCCAAGTCAAAACCATAACACCAAAGAAAGATTTCAAGGACTCTGAATTAAAAATTCCACTGAACAAGCTGCTTGCAAAATCTCACATCTAACTCACAAAACAAAGGATCATTAATAAACTAACATAGATTTTAAGAACAGTGGCCGAGTATGGTGGCAATGTAGTCCCAGCTACTCAGGAGGCTGAAGTGGGAGGATCCCTTGAGCCCGGAAGATCGAGGCTGCAGTGAACCAAGACTGCACCACTGCATTCTGGCCTGGGTGACAAAGCAAGATCCTGTCTATAAATAAATAAATAAATAAATAAATAGCCAGGCATGGTAGCTCACACCTGTAATCCCAGCACTTTGGGAGGCCGAGGCGGGCAGATCACTCAAGGCCAGCAGTTCAGGAACCGCCTGGCCAACAGGGCAAAACACCATCTCTACTAAAAATACAAAAATTAGCCAAGCACAGTGATGCACACCTGTAATCCCAGCTACAAGGGAGGCCGAGGCACAAGAATCCCTTGAACCCAGGAGGCAGAGGCTGTAGCGAGCTGAGATCATGCCACTGTACTCCAGCCTGGGCGACACAGCAAGACCGTCTCCAACACCACCACCACAAAAAGTCTACTATACTCCACAATTTTAATTAACTGGAAACGGAAAACAAAAACGGGTCCAACCAAAAATTATGTTTTTCTACTGCGTAACCATATTTCAATAAAAGAAACAGGAGCCCCACCTCTGCACTTCCTCGCTCCAGCAAGAGAACGTAAGCCATATAAGCATTTGTGATAACTTTCCCCATCTGCCTCCACAGGTCCTACTTCTTTCTAAAAGAGGTCACATTTCAAGGGTTTGAGAACTAGTTATGAAAGATATCCATTAGAACCCTGGGATTTAGCATCTCTTCACTCCAGCCACTGAGCCTAGGAATGTCTATCCCAGCATCATAATTTGCAAATGGGAACAAGCATCAAATGAGACAATTCTGCTAAAATATTAAAAGCAGACTGGAAAGGTAAAACAGGTCCTACAGATATAGCTGAAAGAGATTCTTAAGGCCTCTTAATTTTAAGCTGAGATTTGATGTGGACAAGGACCAATCTTTCACACTTTTGTACATGTAGAGACAAAGTACTTACTACCTTAGCAGTAATTAAAAGATTTACTTTATTCTGTCTAAAACAGTTAGAGAAATTGCTAAGAATTATTACAGACAATATTCTCCACCAATATGTACTATCTAGCTACTAGGAACAATGGGTCTTCAGTCTTTATTACAGACTTCAAGCATCCTAGAATTTTTATTCAGAAATTATCACATTCTTCAGAATGTTCTATCAGAGATCTGAAATAGCAGAGTTGAAAAGAATGGCAGGGCAATATGGGGTATGACTTAGCATGAACATTAGTAGTGCCATGGGTCAGTCAGCAGCTAGTATGCCAAGGAAAAGCACGTTACCATTTGGCATTACAGTTAGCCAACCTGGCAATAAGATAACAACTGTATAAAACTGTACTGTTTACAAAGAATGATCCCATACATTGTTTCATCTACATTAATACCCATAATAGATTAATTTATCATAGAGCTTTAGGTAGCAGAACTCATCACATGCCTCATGCTTCCTCTGCTATATTTTAAAACCTTCCTACTACCACTAACTTCATATTCTTTTCTCCATCTCCTCTTAAAAAAAAGAAGATAATGTTTCTGATAACATAATGTAAAAGGATCAGCTCCAGAGTAATAGGAAGTAAGAGAATAAATCAACAGCCTTTTATAGTTTTCTGGCCTCAACCATGTACTCCTTAATATCAACACCTATTCCCAGAGACACTTTAGCAACATTAGGTTTTGAAATTTATACCAAAGCAAAACCATCTGAAAAATAAAAACGTACAACAGTTGATTCTGTGACATCCAAACAACTTAATATTTGCTACAACAAATTGTGTTATTTCAGACCATAGCACTGCTTCCAAGAGACCAAAATCCTCAAGAAAAACTAGAAATCGTAACAAATTTGCTTAAACAAAAAATAACCACTTTGTCCAGTACTAAATTTCCTAGCATACATGAAACAGTAATTTCCAAACTAATTATATGGCACTAGCGATTATAATAAAATTGGTCTTCGAAAGTACCTTGAAGGTACAACAGCACAGCAGCAGGAACTAGTTCAGCTTCAGGCCCTCTCTCCTGTCAGAGGACTTCACTCGCATTGTACAAATTCCCTACATAATTAAAATGCAGCATTAAATCTCTACTCTTTACCATAATAGATAAGTCTTAAATACATAAACCAGAATAGACTCCTCATGACGCAATGAAAAGATGGTATACAAAAGAACAATCACGTTCTATTGAAGGCTGTTAAATACAGAATAATTTTTTTCTTTTTTAAGAGACAGGGTCGTCCAGGCTAGAGTGCAATGACCTGACACTGAACTCCTGGGCTCAAGCAATCCTCCTGCCTCAGCTTCCCAAGTAGCTAGCACTAGAGGCACAAACCACCACACCTCGCTAATATTTTTTATTTTTTAACTTTCTGGAGAGAGAGGGTCTCACTTTGTTGCCCAGGTTGGTCTCTAACTCCTGGTCTTAAGTCTAAAGTCCTCCTACCTCAGCCTCCCCAAAGTGCTGGTATTAGAGGTGTGAGCCACTGCATCCAGTCTAGAGCACAATTTTTACAAAAGCCTTGGCAAGTTTAGGCATATCCCAAAATGATACACACAGCCTAGTTCTCAATCTCTTAAAAACAGGATTGTACCTGTAAACAACATTTTGTAGTCGTATTTTTTGAAGTCTTCTCAAGTCACTCCTCAGACCAATCCACCCTGCGATGAACACAGTGACACTGACCACATCCAAGATATGGGGGGAGTATCCAAAAGCCAAAAGTCCACTTCAAGGATGTTTAAATATTTAGTAGGTAGGTGTCTGGCACTGACACTAATTTTATTCAAATGATAAATCTCAAAGCTGAGCACACTTTGTTCATTTAACAAAGGCATTTAATTTGATGTTTCTTGTTTCAAGGAGACTAGTTCTTAAAATCCAGTGCTGAGAAAAAGCAACAACTGAGACACTTTGTAACTGAGAGACTTTTAGAGAATATGAGTAAGCTATACTACAAACTGAGAAAAGTCATGCCACAGTCTAATAAATACTCTAGTGACCCTGCTGTGGAGAGTTAAGTCTGCAATGACTGCCTCTATAAAAATTTTCCTTCACCTCAAGAATGAAGTCTCCACGGAAAAATAACAGAAAGTTAAAAGTCTGCAACAAAAGCCTAGAGAAATCAGCACACTACCCATGAATACACAGAAGACACAAAGCATTTTCACATTTTCTAACAACAGTATTAGCAGGGGAAAAGGCACTGCCAATTATTTCTCTATCATGCAGAGAAATAACACAGCTATTTTTAAAAGATGTTTACAACAATGACGCTATTGAAAAATATGATTATATAAATTACTCAAAAGAACCTCATCTTCAGGTATGAATAAGACTGTCAGAGGAGGAAACTCTGGCCACTGCAAATTTTTCAGATTAAGTTGAAGTTCAACTCTATTCAAAGAGTCCAGATTTAAAAAAAAAAAAAAA
>NW_012115044.1:7145421-7205327 GCF_000951035.1 Colobus angolensis palliatus
AAAAAAAAAAAAAAGCAAAAACAAAACAAACAACAACAAAGATGTTGGGCCAGGCACAGTGGCTCACACTTGCAATCTCAGCACTTTGGGAGGCCATAGCAGGCACCATAGTGAAACCCTGTCTCTATTCATTTTTAAATAAAGTAAGTTTAATTTTAAAAAGCAAAGATGTTCTCCCCAAAATAAACAAACTGCTAGAAACAAGAAAACAACATAAAAATTAATTAGCAAAGAAAATAAAAAGTAGAAAACTAGGCCCCATGGGATCAGAATTAGAAAATTCAAAAATGAACTTATTCTTGTGATTAAAATAGGGGCTTTATTTTATGATGCGGAAGCTCTAGCCAGAGAGCAAACTGCTTATATATGTTGGAACAAATGAAACTACAAAGAAAGAAAAGAAATATCAACCAAGTAGTTGAATCAATCAAATCAACCCTAATGATCAACAGCAGGATAAAAATTCCAGGGCAATTTCTATGTAAACTTGATGTGATAAAAATCTTCCTAATAGGGCCTTTTCTCTTAGATACCATTCATCTTCACATGATTCTAACCTAAGAGATTAGGAAAAACAAAACAGAACAATTACTAATTTCCTTTGGGGATAGGAAGAATAAACAAAAGGAGAGGCAGAGAAAACAAAATGGACAGATGTCACACAGGCTGGCTTCTGGAGATGTTGCCTTGTCTATCACTTTTAGAAATGAAAAGGAAAACATAGGGTGGCAGAGGACAGAGATGACATAAAGACTCCAGAGTTATTTTCAATCACAGGAAGACATCATGCTACTGAAATTAACAGACATCAATTCTGAAGAATCATAACATTTCCTTCTTTAAAAAAAAAAAAATCAAATTTTGTCCTTAGAGGCATAATGAAAACAATATGGGCTTTGAAGTCATACAAAGGTTTATATCACAAGTTCAACCTACTTAATATCTATAAAATGGAGACAGCTGCTACTTAGGGTTGTGATGATTGAATAGCATAGGTTACATAGTTGTTTTTTAAATGCATGCCCCGTAGTGAGTGCTCAATAAGTTACAGTTTCTTTGAACTTTGAATTATAAGCAGTGGAAATAGGAAAGAATATATTATTCTGCTCCGCTATGCTCTTTTACCACTCACATGTGCCCTATCACGGTACTTATCACAATGTCCTATAATTAAAAGTCTGAACCCCTTACTTCACTAAGAGCTCTTAGAAAAACCAGACATTGGCCAGGCACAGTGGCTCACGCCTGTAATCCCAAACTTTGGGAGGCGGAGGCAGGCAGATCACAAGGTCAGGAGTTCAAGACCAGCCTGACCAACATGGTGAAACCCCGTCTCTACCAAAGACACAAAAAATTAACTGGGCGTGGTGGCGCACGCCTGTAATCCCAGCTACTAGGGAGGCTGAGGCAACAGAATCAATCACTTGAACCTGGGAGGCGGAGGCTGCAATAAGCCAAGATCATGCCATTGCACTCCAGCCTGGGTGACAGGGTGAGACTCTGTTTCAAATAAATAAATAAGAAAAACCAGACATTATTGGAATCATTCACATTTCCCATGTGCACAAGGTTCAGCACAATGCAAGTGCTCAGCAAAATATTGCCATTGAACTTACAAAAATTATTCAAGCAGCATTGTTAGGATTTGCAAGCTGACTACTTCATGTTAAAACTAAGTAGTGCTTTTGCTTATGCCTATGCTTGCCATTGGTCGGATATAAATTCCTGGGGAGAAAGTACATAGAAAAGCCTTTACAAGTAGTAAAACAGAATGGAGGGCTTATTGAAAACATGGTGACAACGAGCAGCCAAAACAAATGACTCAATGTCCCACATGTGTATTTAGGTATGGGTCGGAAATTTCCTCTGTTTCTAACCCTTCTCCAAACAATTTTGGTTTCTTTAGAGCATCAATATGCAGCAAATGGCAAAAACTGGACAGGAGACAAATCTGAGATCTTAAGTTCAATTTATGTAAGCATATTCCTTGAGAACTGTTTACAGTTTGCAAGTACCACTCACAGTGGGCATAAGAATCACCTGGGAGTTTACTAAAATGAAGACTCTAGAATATATCCCCCAAAAGGTCAGTATTTCTGAAGTGGGGCTCCAGAAACTGTATTTTTAATAAGCACCTCAAATGCTTCTTAATGCAGGTTCAGTTACCACACTTGAAGAGCCACAACATATCATTTAATTCCTACAAAAAGCCTGTGACATACTCAGAACATTAATTTAACAAATGGGAAAATTTTGGTGTTCAAAAATATTTGATAATTTGCTCAAAGTAATCCCTTCAATAACTCATACCCACAGGATTCATACCTGTCCATTTACTGCAAAACTCGTGCCCTACTACATCACTTTGCTAAGGACCATGTCATAAAGACAAAAGATAGGTATTTAGGCCCCGAAACCAACTTTTTGTGTTTAGCAAAACCTAAAACTCCAAATATCTTACAAAAGGTGCTGAGGCAAATATCTATTAGCCACCCCAATTTTTTCTTTGAAATATCCATACTACTTCTGAGCCAATTTTAATTGACTCAATTTTTTATCTTCTTGGTTTTACCTCAAAACCAAATTTTACTTTAAACCAAACAATAAACCTAAAATCAGAAACATGCTAATTTCCAACAGTCTGAACTTACATTATTTTACTTATAAACCATAAACTGGAATCAAGTGTATTTTCCTTTTCTTTAACTTCACTCAACTGGAATAAAATCAAACCAAACCCAAAGTGAATAAATATTTCACTTGGTCTTAAGTCCTCACTTGAAATAATTTCAAGATGTATTTTAGAAACAGGTTTATTTTCCATACACATCTAAAAGCCTTAAAGCATGTGCACAAAAATCTTCGGCTTTTAGGAATTTACATTACAATTTTTAACTCTTAAACATGCTTATCCGCTTGATTTATAAGCTGTCCAATTTGGAGGGCAAGGGTGGATACTACATTTAAATTTTTCTTAAGAAGGAAGGTTACCAGATTATCAAAGAATTAGTACACTATACATGGATGAAAAGAGCAAATGGTAAGTACTTAAACTAAAGAAGTAAATAATTACCTTTAAAAATACAATTACTCACTCACTGATCCAGTCAGCAGTCACATCTAGAAACATCAACCTTGAGCAGCCAGAAGAAAGCCAGAAAATAGATCTCAAAAAGTTGGTATATTTTACTGTAGTCTTTGGTGACAGTAATACCAGATCAGTGCTCTACATACACATTTTAAACCAATTAGGTCTGTTCTTGGCCTACCACACATCCCTTTGATCCTCAATATTGCATTCTGACAACCCAAATGCCCCCATTGTAACAGCTTACCTAACCCTGCCCTCCCCTGAAATATGCAAAGACATCTGCACTCCTTAATCCAAACTGCTTTTCCCATAGCACAGCATACAAATCTACACACATTTTTGATCACTTTAAAGTGGAGATTATTAAATTAAAAATCGCTGTTGAACTGAAACAGTAGGGAGGGGAGGAGAGAGGATGGGATTTGTTTCCTCCCAGAAGACTACTGCTTACTCTGTCAGTCCTACATACTTTACCAATTACCATTTAACAACTAATAACCAATCCATGAGGGCAACACTTACGGTTATCACACACTAGTAGAGTCCCATTTTATGACTATGCAGATAGCAGTCTGTAAAGTATTTGTTCATTTATAAGTGACAAATTTCTATAGGCTTCTACTATACTTTGGAAACTAAAGTTTAAAAGTCACCAAAATAAATACCTCTACTTCCTCCTCAGAGATGACCTCGGACCCTGCAATCACCCTCTTAAAAGAGTGAAGTCAATTCAACAGATTGAGAAGATAATGCAGACAAAATTCATATATTTGACAGTCTTCCCTAGAACCAATCATGATCACCAAACCATCATCACTCATCATCACAAATAAATTTGTGAAGCACTTTACAGTTTAAAAGCACACTTAGACCCATTATCTCATTTGATCTAAGCAACAGTCCTACAAGGGAGGAAAAACCAGTACTAAATCAGGGAGGAGGGAACTGAGACTCAAAAAATAAGTAAAATTGCTCGAGGTTATATGCAGGTGACCCCTGAACAATATGGGTTTGAACTGCACAGGTCCACTTATACACAGATTAAAAGATTAAAAATACAGTATTTGCAGAGTGTAAAACCCTCATATACAGAGGGCCAACTTTCCATGTACAGTGGTTCCATAGGGCCAACTACAGGACTTGAGTATGCAAAGATTTTGATGTGCCCAGTGGTCCTGGAACCAATGCCCCATGTATAACAGCAATGACTGCATAGTATTAAAAACTATAGTTTAGTATAACACCGCAGTTTAGACTGTATAGTATTAAAAACTACACTATAGTCTTATAGTACTCATCCAAATTGCCTCATCCAATTCCTAAGTTTAGTATACTTTCCAATACTTATAAAAGTGAAAGTAAGTTGAACAATTTACATTCTAAAATAAATCCATAAAAATAACTCAGTCGAATATAACCATACCTTTTGGGTAAGTCTTTACATCTTCTAATATAAACTGCAAAAAATAACTTTCAATATAAAACTATGTCATGTTGCTGATATACGAAGCTACCTGAGAGACAAATCATCTCAAACAAGTAAAAAGAGAGCCAGAAATTCCCCTCAGGCAAATCAAATCAGTGAACAGATAGCAAACATTTAAACACTTGAACAGATTTATCACAATACTAAGTAATAATACATAGCCTAACGACAGTTGCTACTTTTGTAGGAATAGAAGGAACATTTCCTGATTTTCCTTTTGCACTGGTTTCTTCTAAATAAGAAACATTCTGGAGACTGAAAAAGGAAGCATGGTTTTTCTAATCAATAAACAAACAAACAAAAAAGAATGTAAAAACCAAATCTCTCTCATCACATAATAGTTGTAGGCATTTGTTGAATTACCTAAAGTACAATATTTTACTTTCACTTTTCATACATTCAAAAAATATATTTTCTTAATAATAGTTTAATAAATCAAAAAACATTCCAAATGTATATCAAGCTATTTATTTTTGGTGAGCTGTTGTACCATGTTATGAAAAAACAATAAACAGTTCATATAAAAATACCAAAGTAGCATTCTACTCCCCATTCCCAGTTCTAAATAGCTTCCAAAGATATTCAAAACCACTTACTGACCAGCATAAGTATTGCTAACCCAACACACTTTATCAACATCTTTGCTCTCCTCCATCAGGAATCATTCACATGTTATACTCTACCCCATTCCCTTAAACTTGCATTATTTGTATGTCAACGAAATCTATCTCAAACAATTTCTTTTTCAAACACATATCCTAGGTTACTCTATCTTCCATTGTTCTTTCATATCTTTCTAATCTAAGGAAACTATTTCTTTTCTAACATTTTCATTCCACTCAGGACCTAAAATACAACCTTAACCATAGCTGGTAAGCAAAAAGATAGCATTTCTGCTGTATACCATTATCAAAAGAAAGAAATGCCATCAACCTATAAAGTATCTGAAAGGACACAGAAAGGCCTGGCAGACTCCTGCAAGTCTCTACGCCTGACCTCCCTCTGATTAAATCCCTTTATCAATCACATACAAGAAAATTTTTCAAAACTAGTTCTTAACAGTGTTTTGGTTTTGTTTAACTACTATTCTTGCCATATTATTTTCTTTTTTTTTTTTTTTTAGACCGAGTCTTGCTCTTTCCCCAGGCTGGAGTGCAGTGGCCAGATCTCAGCTCACTGCAAGCTCCGTCTCCCGGGTTTACGCCATTCTCCTGCCTCAGCCTCCCGAGTAGCTGGGACTACAGGCGCCCGCCACCTCGCCCGGCTAGTTTTTTGTATTTTTAGTAGAGACGGGGTTTCACCGTGTTAGCCAGGATGGTCTCGATCTCCTGACCTCGTGATCCGCCCATCTCGGCCTCCCAAAGTGCTGGGATTACAGGCTTGAGCCACTGCGCCCGGCCGCCATATTATTTTCTATTATGTGTCACTGTAAGTATATACATATTTGAGCTAACTATGGCTTCATTAGGCTTTTGTAGGATAGCCTGGGAACCTATTTGTATTTACTTATTTACAAAACTTACTATGGAAAAATACTTTCTAAGTTCCAAAATAGTTTATGAACTTTTAGAAGGCAATCTGTTTATTAGCTAAAGCTTTTCTGTATAACAAAACAGGAGGAGAAGATATGCCTAAAATATTACAATTTTAACTGTTGTGAAGATAGAGTATCTGCAAACAACTTTATAAGAACCTCTTAAAATTAACTATGGAAAATAAAATAGCAGGTAATAACTATGAGTTCTGCCATTAACTCCATTTCTGCAAGGGACACCATACATTTTCAAATACTGATTAAATTCTAGTTTACAACTTCATTAGTAACGATGCTAAGTTTATAGTTAATAAGACAAGGAACATGCCTAAGAGAAAAATATCTAGGCTTACCTCATTTTATTGCGTGTTGCAGAAATTACGGTTTTTTACAAATTGAAGGTTTATAGCAACCCTATGTTAACCAAGTACTTTTCCAACAGCATGTGCTCACTTCACGTCTCTGTGTTACATTTTGGTAATTTTTGCAGTACTTCAAACTTTTCATTATTATACTCATTACGGTGATCTGTGATTAGTGAAGGCAAACTTAACAGATTAATACTGTGTGTGCTCTGACTGCTCCACCAACCAGCTGTTCCCTCATCTCCCTTCCTCTCCTCAGGGCTTCTTATTCCAGACACAACGTTATTGAAATCAGGCCAATTAACAAGCTTATAGTGGCCTCTAAGTGTTCAAGTGAGAGAAGAGTCACCTGTCTCTCACTTTAAATCAAAAGCTAGAAATAATTAAGCTTAATGAGGAAAATATGTCAAATGCCCAGACATGCTGAAAGCTATGCTTCTTGTGCCAAACAGCCAAGTTGTGAATACAAAGGAAATGTTCTTGAAGGAAATTAAAAGTGCTACTCCAGTGAACAGATGAATGATAAGAAAGTAAAACACCCTTATTGCTGATATGGAGAAGGTCTGAGTGGTCTGGACAGACGACCAAACCAACCACAACATTTCCTTAAGCCAAAGCCTAACCCAGAGCGAGGCCAGAACTCTCTTCAATTCTATGAAGGCCGACAGAAGTGAGGAAGCTGCCAAGTTTGAAGCTAGCAGAGGAAAGATGCCCTCTCCGTACCATAAAAGCACAAAGTAAAGCAGTAAGTGCTGATTTAGAAGCTGCAGCAAGTTATCTGGAAGATTTAGCTAAGACCATTGATGAAGATGGCTACGCTAAACAACTTCTATATGCCATTAAGAATATTCATGATTCATAGGAACAGGAACACGAGTTTGGAAGATGATACCAATCCTCCTGGATGATTTTGAGGAGTTCAAAATTTCAGTGGAGGAAGTCAGTGCAGATGTGGTAGAAATAGCAAGAGAACCAGAATTAGAAACAGAGTCTGAAGATGTGACTAAACTGCTGCAATCTTGTGATCAAACTTGAACAGATGAGGAGTTGCTTCTTATGAATGAGCAAAGATAGTGGTTTCTTGAGATGGAATGTACTCCTGGTGAATACGCTGTGACTACTGCAGAAATGAGAACAAAGGATTTAGGATATAATCTCAGCTGATAAAGCAGCAGCAGGGTTTGAGAGGACTGATTCCAATTTTGAAAGAAGTTCTACTAAAATGCTATAACGCTGGGGTGCTGGCGACTGTAGTCTCAGCTAACCAGGAGGCAGAAGTATGATGATCACTTGAGCCTAAGAGTTTGAGTCCTGCCTGGACAACACAGTGAGACACCCATCTCTTTTAAAAACTAAAACAAATATAATGCTATCAAACAGCATCTCATACTACAGAGAAATCTTTCGTGAAAGGAAGTCAATTAATCCAGCAAACTTCATGGTTGTCTCATTTTAAACAATTGTCACAGCCACCCTAACCTTCAGCAACCACCACCCTGATCAGTCAACAGCCATCAACACTAAGCAGCAAAAAGATGACTACTCACTGAAGGCTCAGATTATTAGCATTTTTAAACAATAAAGGATGTTTTAATTAAGGTTGTTTAGACATAATGCTACTGTACTTAATAAACTATAGTATAGTGTAATCATAACTTTTATATGCACTAAGAAACCAAAAAAAAAAATTGTGCGATGTGCTTTATCACGGTGGTCTGAAACCAAACCCACAATATTGTCAATATATGCACATATTAAATAACATTGTCCCAACTGATCACAGTTACTTATAATCAAAGCCATACGGTTTTTATATTTGCCTCATCTTCCTCCCTCTAAAAGCTTGCTTAACATCTCCCAATCCTCTCCCCACAAAAGAAAGAGAGAGAGAGAGAAAGGAAAAGAAAGAAATGAAAGAAAGATCAGCCTTTAGAGAACCTGGCAATGCCGTTCAAATAGGGTATGTCCAAGTCCACCTCCTCAATGAGGAAGAGTACTGTCAGATTAAGTGGGTCAATTCACAAAGCAGTCCACTTAGCATTTCTCCCCACAAAGCTCTACTAGAAGAGATGCTAACTGGGCTCTATTAAATAAAAGCCACTGGAATAACACAATCCTGCACTCACAGTGGGTCTACCATTGGGACTCGGTTCCTTTACCACTGCCTGAGAAATAAAATAAGACTGATCCTCTTATTGGCGGGTCATGGAAGAACATCTTAGGACATCCAACGCCAAAGCAGAGTGTCTCCCACACTGCTTACTCATTATTTGCAGTGTCAAAAGTAGATAAGGACATTAAAGTAGGAAACAATTTCCCTTGAAACGGAACTTTCATCCTTGGGAAATATGTACATGCCTAACTCTGCCCTTTTTAAAATGGTCTTTGTCATCTCCTACTGTTAACTACCTGACTTAATGATATACCAGGATAGGACTAGCCCAAGTCTGCTAGCTGTGACTGCTGGTGAATTTCTTTTTTATACCATACCTCTAAAACCTGCAGAAGCATTTAACACATACTCATTAAAAAAAAAAAATCAGTGGAAACTTTAAAAGGTTTGATGTGAATATATGCAAGTAACAAGACCAAGGTTCCACTGAAGACTTTCCTGAGCTGTGTCCCTCCAAGGTTATGTCCAACACAGCCACCAAATTCCATGTACTTTCATGCATCCTAGATGAAATTGTAATAAAAGTTAACTACAAAACAAAAATTTGTAGTCATCCTTTTTTCTCACCAATTTCCATTATAAAAACTGAAACTATATACTCATGTGAAGAGTCCCACAGAATATAAGGTTTTAATACTTAATATGGTAAACATAGTGCTAGCAATAACTTTATAGATCAACAATGTCAACAGAAAGCCATCTGACCTATTACCCTTAGGGTGTTACTTAAATTTCATGATGCCCCTTAAATTTAATCAAGAAGAAAAATACTATTTTCCTTATCTTAAGACCCTCATACACACACCCTCGTCACAAACCTTTGTCCTAGGTATCTCCAGTATCCACTAAAGAGTAAAGCAAACACTAAGGGAGAAGAGAACAGTGTACCTGACCATCCAGGTACCATGAAAAGATGAAGAAATAGTGAATCTCAGAGGTCAAGAGCAGCCAATTTCATTAAGATCTCCATCAAAACAGATGATGCAGCACCTTCCTGAAATAAATTGTGACCCATGTAGGCAATACGCACCATTATTTACAAATGAGCTTGAAAAACTGAACTGCTGAGTCAAAATTTAAAAAGAATATATCAGTTTTATTCAACTTTTCAGGTAGGGTAAATATTCCAAATATTCTAACCAACAACATAAATGGACTCCAAAACTTAAGCTGGCACTTAACAGTCTTAGGTTTTAATGGCTCACACCTATAATCCCAGCACTTTGGGAGGCCAAGCAGGAGGATTGCTGTTTGAGCCCAGGAGTTCGAGGCTGCAGTGAGCCATGACCGTGCTACTGCACTCCAGCCTGGGCAACAGAGCAAGACCCTGTCCCAAAAAAAAAAAAAAAAAAAAAAAAAAACTTTTTTTTAAAATTAGCCAGTCATGGTGGCACACACCAGTGGGAGGCTGAGATAGGAGAACTGCCTGAGCCCAGGAGGTCAAGGCCGCAGTGAGCCATGTATGCTCTCCACTACTGGAGCCACTACTGCACTCCAGCCTGGGCAACAGAGCAAGACCCTGTCCCAAAAAAAAAAAAAAATTTCCAGATTCATGATATTTCTGGAAGAGTATAATACACATTCTTTATGGTACCTGTCCAGTCTACATACATAAAGCCTAATTAACTACTAATTTTCTATATTTTCAGCTTACATTTTCATTGCTACGTTAATAGTTAACATATGTACACACATCTCTCTTCTCTGAAAATCTCTTTCCCCTCCCACTGGGTAAAGTGCCTGAATGTGCTCATCTAAGTATTTATCAAAACAACAACAAACTCCCTACCTTGTGAGAGAAGCAGATGTTAGTTATACAAATAACTGCTCCATTAGATAATAACTGAAGTAAGAGATACAAAAGAGAATGGTGGGGCACAATTAAGTCCATAATGGAGTATCTAGAATCCCATTAGGGGAGGTCCCTCCAAAAAAGTGGTATTTCAGCTGAAATTCTAAAAAGTGTGAGAGGGTAGGGGGAGCAGGGAAGCAATGGGGTGGGAAGGGATAACAATAATGGCAGAAGACATGTAAAAAGAAAGATCTTGAAGGAGTTTAACTGAAAATAAGTGGACAGTCACACAAGACTACATATTGTATGATCCTGTTCATATGAAATATTCAGAATAAGCAAATCTATAGAAAGAAGATAGACTCACTAATCTACCTGGTTGTTTAAGGCAGGCAGTGAATGTCAGGAGGTGGGGAGTGACTGCCAATGGATAGTAAGATTCTTTTGGGAGCCAGGCATGGTGGCTCATGTCTGTAATCCCAGTACTTTGGGAGACGGAGGCGGGCGGATCACTTGACACCAGCAGTTTGAGACCAGTCTGGCCATCCCTACTAAAAATACAAAAATTTAGCTGGGCATGGTGGCAGGTGCCTGTAATCCCAGCTACTTGGGAGGTTGAGGCATGGGAATTACTTGAACCCAGGAAGCAGAAGTTGCAATGAGCCTGGGTGACAGATCTCTTCTGGAGGGCTGTTTTTTAGCCTACAACAGTTCTCAGTTTGTTCTTAGCAGAACAAAACATCAGAGATCTACTAAACTAGAAATAGCAAAGAACAGAAAAAAACATAGTGAAAAATTAATTGCAGGGAAAAAAGGAAATCATAACAGTGAATGCAGAGGGAATCACTTAACAGATTAAAGTAATTCTGGAGAAGATGATAAATGTGAAGAACAAAGATGATCCAACATAAGGATAATTATTGTTCCAAAAGTAGATGCCACACATGAATAGAAAATGTCCTTGAAGATTTCCTTGAAATTGAGAGCACTATCTGCAGGACAAAAAGGTACAACGTATGCAAGAACTGACTCACGATGATTAAAGTACTGTGGTTAAACTGAAGGATAAAAAAGAGTCTACCAGGCCTCCAAACAGAAAAAAATTAGTCACCTGAAAGTTAGTCAACCTGAAAGGCAGGCTGGGGAACACGTGGTGCAGAGACGCAGAAGATGTTTGTAGAAAAACCAACACACTAAGTTATGAAAAAATAGGCCAAACTTCTAACACTGTTTGGCTTATGACCTTGAGGAAGTCAAGGAATGTCCTTTTTAGGGCTTAGTTTCCCTATCTGTAAACTGAAAGGACTGAATAAATATGAAATTTAGAGCCCTTTCAGCTCTGAAAGTATGATGGACAGTGGCCAGATTAAGAGGATAAAAATGTCAAACACTGGGTTTTATACCTTACTTTTCCCCTTCCAGCTCTTATTAAATCATAAGTTGGGAAGAAAGAATTTATTTCAGACATTCCTCCTACCCCCAAATACAACTATCATATTTCATCTCACAAATCAGCAAATATTAAAAAGTAAACACTCAAGGTGTTAACAAGGGATACAATAAAACTAGGCGCTCTTAAATACGATTTTTTAAAAGCCTTAAAATTTTCCCCAAATATCAAGCAAGGGATGTTAGGAAAAAACAATCACTGAATAAAGGAGGAAGAGTTATTTGTTAGGGTCAACGAGAAGGCATCTGCTGGAGCAAGAGCAGTGAAACAAAGGATACGGGAGACAACTGGGGTAGTTTATAATCTACAGAAGTTGTTCTCAACATATAAGCCAAAGAGAACCTGTAAGGATTTATTACTGCAAGGGGGTCTGCAAATCCACACAAAAATAAATCACTGCTGGAAACAGAGAAATAAGCAATGCTATACTGCCAAATACACACACACACACTAAGTTTTTTTTGTTTTTTGTTTTTTTTGAGACGGAGTCTCACTCTGTTGCCCAGGTTAGGGTGCAGTAGTGCCATCTAGACGCACTGCAACCTCCACCTCCCGGGTTCAAGTGATTCTCATGCCTCAGCCTCTCAAGTAGCTGGGATTACAGGCGCGCACCATCACATCTGGCTAATTTTTGTATTTTTAGTAGAGATGGGCCTTCACCATGTTAGTCACACTGGTCTCAAACTCCTGACCTCGAGTGATCCGCCGACCTTGGCCTCCCAAAGTGCTGAGATTACAGGCGTGAGCCAACGAGCCCGACCCACATTGATTTTTAAATATGAAATCTTGAAGTATAATTTTCCTTAAAAGCAGCAGGACAAAAAAATTAGCCAGGCGTGATGGTGTGCGCCTGTAATCCCAGCTACTCAGGAGGCCGAGGCAGGAGAATCACTTGAACCCAGGAGGCGGAGGTTGCAGTGAGCTGAGATCGCGCCATTGCAATCCAGTCTGGGCCGCAGGGCAAGACTCTCTCTCAAAAAAAAAAAAAAGGCAGCAGGAGCAGCCAGGCACGGTGGCTCATGCCTCTGATCCCAGCACTTTGGGAGGCCAAGGCAGACGGACCACTTGAGGTCAGGAGTTTGAGAACAATGTGGCCAACATGGTGAAGCCCCATTTCTACTAAAAATATCAAAAAAGTAGTCAGGTGTGGTGGTGTACACCTATAATCCCAGCTACTTGGGAGGCTGAGGCAGGAGAATCACCTGAACCCAGGAGGCGGAGGTCACAGTGAGTCAAGATCACGCCACAGTGCTCTAGCCTGGGTGACAGAAGGAGACTCCGTCTCAGGAAAAAAAAAAAAAAAAAGCAGGAGCAACAAAAATGAAGCCCTATTCTTTGACCCAGTACTTCCCTTTCTAGGAATACGGCAAAAGAAAGTAAAAAGAAAATGGAAGAAAATAATTGATTTACATAGATACCCATTAAGGCATTATTTACCACATCAATAAATTAGAGCCAATCCAATAGCAGAGAATCATTAGGTAAACTATGATACACTCACAATGAACAGAATATTATGTAGTAATTAAAATTACATTTTCCAAGAATATTTAATGGTTTAGGAAAATATTCATGATACAAGATTACATGAAAAGGCAGAGTATATAGCTACAAATCGCTATATATTGTGATCCCAATTTTGAAAACAAATGCTACACAAACACACCAAAAAGTAAACAGGAGTTTTCTCTAGATAGTGAGAATACAGGAAAATTTTTATTTTCTTTTTTGTAACTCTCTGTAATTTCCAAATTATCTACACTGAGCATATAAAATGTTTTAAAAGTAAATTTGCTTGAAGTTCTAAAAAGATACTCAAAGATATTCTCTCCAAAGAAGTATTACTGTCACTGGGTTCTAAAAAAAAATCCAAGTATGCTTACAGAACACTTCGAGCTAAAAAATCAGCAACTATTTCTTGAATAATTTATCCTTAGTTCTAAAATTAAGTGTAATCAGCAAAGAGATGAACTGAGTGCCTCATTCATAGTCAACGTTTATTCTTCACAATTAGGCATTGTTATATTCAGCACACAAAAGAGTGACAAGAGAATAACTTGGCTAGAGCACGACTTACTGGGATGTATGTTTAAAAGATTTCGTAAAAGGCTGTACGTTTATTTAGACTCAACTTTTATTAACTACTATGTGACTGTCCATTTAAATAAATTAAAAGAGGTATTATTACTATTTAATAGATAAAAGAAATGAAGAGGCCAGCCTGGAGCCTCATCATACCATAACTAGAACCTGCTGAGGCAGATTTACCTCGTAAGAAACTTAGCCCTTACCCAACAAACTATTTGAAACTTTCCAGACTATGCCACTAAGGCCATAGATCCATCTAGCCTACAAGAGATTAAAAGGCCTAAATCTATCAACACCTCATATCCTTGTTTACCTAAGTCTCCACCAGAAATACTAGCCTCTCTCATTTGCTGTTAACTGTCATGCCCCTACTACTCCACACATCCCTCTCATCTGAATCAATTCCTCAACTCTACCTCTTCTGTGATCAGCAAACTCCACTTTCTAGCCTTGTGGAAAACGTAACTCCCCCAAATATGCTACTTTAATAAATCCCACAGAGGCTGATGTTATTCAGTTCCTCCACACGTCTCAAAACCATGTCCTTGCAGGCCATGGTGGGGCAGAGGTTGGGAAGATGGCATGGTGAGGCTAGGCAGAGACAGGTTGGGGCAGCAACCAGACATGGTCTCCACCAGTGAGCAGCCGCAGCTGCAAGGAACTCACTGTGGCCCTAGCCCCGCCATGGCTGCTCAGACACAGGTTTGACTTCTTCAGCAAAAATGTGGACTCAGAAAAGCACCCAGGAAAGCTGAACCTCAAAGATCAGACATAGACACAAGTGGTGAAGCATACAAGAGAAGTGCTTTGATTCCTCCTGTGGAAGAAACAGCCTTTTATCCTTCTCTGTATCCTATAGGGGCTCTCATAAAACCTTTATTTTTTACTGTTGGGTTTACAGGCTGTGCATTTGGATCAGCTGCTATTTGGCAATATGAATCACCGAAATTCAGGGTCCAGAGTTATTTTGATATAAAAGTTGATGGTTGAGATAGCATAAGACCACAAAAAGGAGACTTCAGAAAGGAGAACAACAAGTGGTGGAATAACCTAAGCGATGGCCAGCAGACCGTGACAGATTATCACAGGTGCAAATGAATGTCTTTGTATTCTGTTGATAGAGAATACCATCTCTGCAGCGGACAATGATCAGATATTTCACATCTAATCCAGCCTCAACAGTTCTTTCTTTTCCAGTGTTGCTGTCAACATTCAGTTATTTCTCCTTATTTCACATGGCAGCAAATATCTATGTTTTGTGGAGCTTCACCTCCAGCACAGTGAACATTCTGGGTCAAGAGCAGTGTTATCATCTGCAGGTGTTATTTCCAATTGTATCAGTTATGTGGGTAAAGTTGCCACAGGAAGATAGGGACCATCACTTGGTGCATCTGGCACCATCATGATGGTCCTTGCAGCTGTCTGCACTAAGATTCCAGAAGGGAGGCTTGCCACATTTTCCCTTCAGATGTTCACATTCATAGCAGGGAATGCCCTAAAAGTCATTATGGCCATGGATACAGCAGGAATGATCACGGGATGGAAATGTTTTGATCATGCAGTGCATCCTGGGGAACTCTCCTTGGAATATGGTATGTTACTTATGGTCATAAACTGTTGTGGAAGAACAGGGAGCCTCTAGTAAAAATCTGGCATGAAATGAGGATGGATGGCCCCCAAAAAAGGAGGTGGCTCTAAGTAAAACTGGGATTGGACAGTATTGGTGCATCTGGTCCGTGATGCCTGAGAACCATAGGAGCACACTGGCCCTACGGTGACCACGGCTATGCTCTGGCTTGAAAGATATCAGTATCTGGCCTCCCAGTGTTTTCAGCTGTGTCCCCCAGTCTGTCTTTTAGAAGGTGAATTATGACAAAGTTGTGAAATAAAGGTTTATACCTAGTTGGAAAAAAAAAATCACATCCTCCTTGTTCCCTATTGCCATTTCAGAACCATTATACTTTCTCGGTCATCCAAAAAAACTCTGCTCCTCCTATGCTAGTTCCTTCCCTATCAGCTTCTAAATGTTGGGGTTCTTCTAGGCTTGGTCCTAGACTCCCATTCTCTATCTTCTGTCTCCATACTCTCCCCAGATTATCTTATGCATTCCCAGATCTTTAAATACATGGTATTTATCCAAATTATTACCATTTGAGAGCTGTTGGTTCTCAAAGGTATTTCTGTAGACCAGACTATTCTTTCAACCTTTAGAGACTTGAATCTATATTCAACTTCCCACTTTGGAGTTACACTTGTGTCTCATTTCCCTGATTAAAACTCCTTAAAGGCTTCAGCATCTTGTACAAAACCCTGTAAGATCTAGTTTCATTCTGATATCATGCCATTCTTCCCTTGCTCACAATCCTTCGGTCACACTAGGCTTCTTTCAATTTATTGAATACACAAAGCATTTTGCCACCTCAGGACTTTTTCACATGATGTTCCCTTTCCTTACAATATTCTTTTACCATGCCCATCCCTAATCCCTTCCTTTTTATCCTTTATGTCTCAGCTTAAACCTCACTTCTTCAGAGACGCCTTCTCTAGGACAATCCAATCTAAAGTAGTTTTCACCTGTTATTATATTCACAGTAACCAGTTCTTTTCCTTCAAAGCACTTAATCACAATTTTTATATAAGTAAACACACAACCATGTCCTGACCATATTAGTCAAACTATATCTTCTGTATGAATCAAAAACCAGTGAACAAATATACTTACTCACAACCACACAGCTAACGAATGGAAAAATCAAGATCTGCCCAATCTAAATCCAGTGTTCAACACACTATAAAAACTTTTCCTAACAAACTCTGTTCAATACACTATAATAACTGTTCCCAACAACCTCATCTATTATTGTCTCAAACATAATGTAACTAAACCTAATAAGTCTTATTGTAAAAGAGTATGTTAAAATTCAAAGATATCGTACAATGTAAAAATTACATGGACCAAAGTGCTAAGTATTTAATGGTAGGTCTGGAATTTCAAAAAAGGTATAAAACAATTTTTATATTAACACTTCTTGAAATATTTCTAAAACACATTCTTATCTGAGTAAGATGCAAACTAATTTAGCAGATAGCATTTCAAATTTTCATTAATAAAACAGTTGCGTGGAATGAAACATAGAAATCTCTAGAAAAAACAATAATTACATTCCTAAATTAGCCCACCAAAACCCCTTTAATACTGGTTAATAGGCTTTAGTACTAATAATACAAACTTGAATCGGGGTCCAGGAAGCAAGGCCATGGAAAGAAGGCCCGTGAAAGAAGGCTGAGGATAAGAAAGGAGGGTAAGAACTCATTCTCAAGTCCTTGGGTAGCCAGGACTCTGCTACTTCCTAAGCCTTTTTTCCCCATGGCCCACCTCATGTATTCAACAAGGAAGTAGAGGGACAGAGGGTGAAGTAGGAGAAGAGTAGGAGAAAACATTTAACAACAAGCACAATATTAGGCATGTGACATACCAATTTTACTTACTCCCACCAATCTCACAATGCAGTGACCATCATTCTCTGTTTCACCGGGAATATTTAAATCTAAGCCTATACTCTTTCCACTACTTCTTAAGCAACCAGCCCTAAGTAAGTATATAATTAGCTGTTTAATGCATTGTCCATGAGGAGATAAGATGTATCTGCAGTTTTTGCTAGTTTTTTATAAACAGTAAGAGCTCAAATATTTGTTGGATAAATGACTGAAATCAGTAAATGAATGAATGAGCAAAATAACTCAAGTTCTGTGACTTTTCCTAATCATTCCAGACTACAGTGATTACTCCTCCCTCTGGATTAACACTTAATGTCTCTACCTATGTTGTCCTAGTCACTACATGAAGCTACTGAACACTTGAAAGTGGCAAAGTTTGAATGAAAACATTCTGAAATGCGTAACAGATTTTAAGGACTACATATTGAAATGTTAATATTTTTATATATTGGGGTAAATAAAACATATTATTAAAGTTAACTTCAGGCTGGGCGCAGTGGCTCACACCTGTAATCCCAACACTTTGGGGGGGGCCGAGGCAGATGGATCACAAACTTAGGAGTTCAATACCAGCCTAGCCAATACCGTGAAACCCCGTCTCTACTAAAAATACAAAAATTAGCCAAGTGTAGTGGCAGGCACCTGTAGTCCTAGCTACTCAGGAGGCCAAGGCAGGAGAATCACTTGAACCCAGGAGGCGGAGGTTGTAGTGAGCCAAGATCGCGCCACTACACTCCAGCCTGGGCAACAGAGTGAGACTCCATCTCAAAAAAAATAAATAAATAAAAAGCAATTTAATTTCATCCGTTTCTTTTAAGTTTTCATAAAGTGGCTATTAGAAGCCAGGAGCGGTGGCATGTTCCTGTAGTCCCAGCTACTCAGAAGACTGAGGCAGAAGGATCACTGGTGCCTGAGAGTTCAAGTCCAGTCTGGACAAAATAGTAAAACCCCTTCTTTAAAAAATAAAAACGTGGCTATTAAAAAATTTAATTATATATGTGGCTTGCAATACACTTTATGAACAGCACGGATCTACACCATCCATTTGGCAGCATATATATTTCTACTTCATAACATCTCATGTTAAATATTCAAATATGTACACATTTCCCTAGAACATAGGGTCCCTTATCCTCGTAATAAATGAATGTATTTTAAAGCAGCTTCATTAAGTTATAATTCACATAACATACAATTCACCCACTTAAAGTGCACACAACGATTTTTAGTACTTTCACAGGCTTGTGCAACCATCACCCAAATCAATTTCATTACCCCAAAAAGAAACATTGTACCTCTTAGGTGTCATCCCCCAATCCTTCCATTCCGGCCCTAAGGAAACAGTAATCTACTTTCTGTCTACAGATTTGCCTATTCTGGACATTTATATAGGACGAATCGTATAATACTTGGTCTTTTATGCTTGGTTTCTTTTACATAGAATGTTTTCCAGGTTCATCCATGTTGTAGTATGCTTTGGTCCATTTCTTTTGGTTCCTCAGTAATATTCCATTTATGGAAATCCCATATTTGATTTCTCCATTCACCAACTGATAAATGTATGGGTTGTTTCTACTTTTGGTTATTATGAATAATGCTATGAACATGTGTATATATGAACATATGGGTATATATAACTAGGCATGGAATTGCTAGATTATATGGTAACTCTATGTGTGTATTTTAAGAACTACCAGATTGTTTTCCAAAGCAGCTGTACCATTTTACATTCCCACAGCAATGTATGAGGGCTCCAATTTTTCCATATCCTAACAAACATTGGTTATAATCTGACTTTTTTATTCTAGCCATCCTAATGAGTCTGAAGTGGTATCTCATGGTTTTGATTTTTATTTCCATAATGACTAATGATGTTGAGCATCTTTTCATGCACTAATACGGTTTTGCTCTGTGTCCCCACCCAAATCTCATCTCAAATTGTAATCCTCATGGATTGGAGGAGGGGCTTGGTGGGAGTTGACTGAATCATGGGGACAGACTTCCCCCTTGCTGTTCTTGTGATAGTGAGTTCTCACGAGATCTAGTTGTTTGAAAGTGTATGGCACTTCTCCCCTCATGCGTGCTCTCTCTCTCTCCTGCTCCACCACGGTAAGACAAGCTTGCTTCCCCTTTCACTTTCCACCATGGTTTTAAGTTTCCTGAGTCCTCCTACCTATGCTCCCTATACAGCCTTTGGAACTGTGAGTTAATTAAACCTCTTTTCTTCATAAATTACCCAGTCTCAGGTAGTTCTTTATAGCAGTGTGAGAACAGACTAACACATACACTTACCGACCATTATGTTTATCTTCCTCATAGAATTAGATATACATAAGTTCTGTCTATTCAGACCCTGTGCCAAATTTTTAATTGGACTGTTTTTTTATTATTGAACTGTAAGATTTCTTCTTGTATTCTAGACACAAGTCCTTTATCAGATATAATTTGCAAGCATTTTCCCTTTCTGTGTTTTCTCTTTCTTGATGGTGTTTTGAAGCACAAATGGTTTTATTTTTTACAATGTTCAATGCATCAATTTTTTCTTTTGTTGCTCGTGTGCTTGGTACCATATCTAAGAAGCCATTGCCTACCCAAGGTCAGAAAAACTTAATCCTATGTTTTCTCCTAGGAGTTTTAGCTCCTAGTTGCTTTAGCTCTAGCATTTAGGTCTTTAATCCATTTTGACATAATTTTTGTAGATGGTGTGAGGCAGGAGTTAAACTTCATTCTTTTGCATGCAAATATCCAGCTGTCTGAGACCATTTGTGGGGGGAAAAAATTCTTTCACCATGTAATTACCTTGGTATCCTTGTTAAAACCAACTGACCTTAAAGGTAGGGGCTTATTTTTAGACTAACAATCATACTCCGTGAATCGATATCCAAGCACCACACTGTCTTGATTGATGTAAATTTTTAAATTGAGAAATGTGAGTCCTCTAACTTTATTTTTCAATTTTTGAGGGGCATTCAGAGTCTGTTATGAGTTGAACTGGGTACCCCAAAAAAGATATGTTAAAGTCCTAACCACAAGTACCTCAGAATGTGACCTTATTTAGAAATAGGGTCTTCACAAAGGTAATCAAATTAAAATGAGGGCCGGGAGAGGTGGAGGTCACTCATGCCTGTAATCCCAGCACACTGGGGAGGCCGAGGAGGGCAGATCGCTTGAGGTCAGGAGCTCATGACCAGCCTGACCAACATGGCAAAACCTCATCTCTACTAAAAATACAAAAAATTAGCCAGGCGTGGTGGCAGGCACCTGTAATCTCAGCTACTTGGGTGGCTAAGGCGGGAGATTTGCTTGAACCCAGGAGGCAGAGGTTGCAATGAGCCGAGATCATGCCACTGCACTCCAGTCTGGGCAAAAGAGTGAGATTCCATGTCAAAAAAAAAAAAATTAAAATGAGGTCATTCAATTGGCCCTAATCCAATATGACTGGTGTCCTCACATAAAGAATTTTGGACACACAGACAAACATACACAGAGAGAAAATATTATGAAGACACGCAGGTAGAGGAAATCTAAGTGACTTTAGCGATCTATAAGCCAAGAAATGCCAGGGATTGCTAGCAAATGCTAGAAGCAGCAAGTGGGGACAATTCCCTAGAGCAGTCAGAGCCAACACCTTGATTTTGGACCTCCCACTTCTAAACTGAGAGAAAAATTTCGGTTGTTTTAAGTCACCTAGTTTTCGTACTTTCTTACTGCAACCCTCGGAAACTAATACAGGATCCCTTGTATTTCCATATGAATTTTAGGATCCGTTTATCAATTTCTGCAAAGGGCAATCGGAATTTTGCCTTCTGCAAAAGGCAACTGGAATTCTGATAAACCTTTGGATCTGTAGATCAACTAGGAGAGCATTATTATTTAAACAATATTAAGTCTTCCAATTCATGAACATAGGATGTCCATCCTTTTTTTAGGTATTAGTTAATGTATTTCAACAATGTTTTGTAATTTCCAGATTATATGTTTTGTACTTATGTTAAATGTATTCATAAGTATTTTGTTCCTTTAGATGGCATTATAAGTAGAACCGTTTCCTTAATTTCAGTTTCAGTTTGCTCATTTCTACTGTAGAGAAACACAGTTAATTTTTATACATCAATCCTACATAAAATGAGTTCAACTTTGCTGAACTCATTTATTAACTCTAATAGATTTTTAGCAAATTTCTTAGGATGTTTCTATAAATATCTGCAAATAGAGACAGCTATACTTCTTCCTTATCACTCTGATGCCTTTTACTTCTTTCCCTGCCTAATTGCTCTAGTTAGAAACTCTAGTACAATGCTAACAAAAAAAAAAAGTGGCAGCAGAGGACATTCTCATATTGCTCCTAATATTAGGTAGAAAGCATCCAATATTTTGCCATTAACTATGTATTAGCTCTGGGTTCTTTCATGGATGTTATCAGATGGAGCAAGTTTCCTTCTATTCCTAGTTTATTAGCTTTATCATGAATAGAATGTACTTTTTAACATATCTATAGTCTACATAATGTATAGCTCACTGGTACTCTCTACTGTGCTAATTGATTAAAACTGGTATTAAGTACAACTTACCAAAGAAAGTCCTGGATTTTTTTATGTAACAGAAAAACATAAATACTACTTTATTAGGATAATTCAGAAGATATCCTCATTAAGAATATTTATGTTGTTAAACTAATTCTGATCACCAGTTTTGTTGTTGCTGTTTTGTTTTTAACACCCCTAGAGTATCACCAATTAAAGTATCTAAGAGAAGGGGGTACCATGACTAACTTACTACTAAATGACTCAGAGACAAAAATTTAACTTAAAAAGCAAATCTGGCTGGGTGGTGGCTCATGCCTATAATCCCAGCACTTTGGGAAGCCAAGGTGGGCAGACCACTTGAGATCAGGAGTTCAAGACCAGCCGGGCCAACATGGCAAAACCCCATATCTACTAAAAATACAAAAATTCGGTGGGCATGGTGGTAGGCGCCTGGAATCCAAGCTACTCAGGGGGCTGAGGCAGGAGAACTGCTCCAACCTGGGAGGCAGAGGTTGCGGTGAGCCAAGATCACGCCACTGCACTCCAGCCTGGGCGACAGAGTAAGACTCCGTCACAGAAAAAAAAAAAAAAAAAAAAGCAGATCTACGCCATCTAGCGGTTTTAGGAAAAAAGCTTGGATACACAGAGATCAAAGTATTACGCTACAATAAAGTTTTAGAATCAATGTCAGACAAATTTACAAGTTCCCAAACACAGAAATAAAAGTAATGTCAACATCTGTTAAAGAAACAAAACCTAACACTCAAATTTGTTTTAACTGACAAAACCCAAAGTTTGTGATAACTCAGAATAGCAGTTCCTATCAGTGCATTAAACAATTATCATCTCAATATCTTGTTTTATAACACAAAGAAAAATGCTGAATATAGTGAAGTATAGAAATACTCCTTATTCACTAGCAATAACTTGAAACAAACAAACAAATTACTTTGCTTTTTACTCAGGGTATTGCCCTAAAGGACCTTTGTTTCTCCTACTGGCCTTCCAGTTCTAACTTTAAAAACAGATATGAATTTCGTTATTATATTGTAAATGGTCCCTCTATCCACTCCAGAAGAAAGAATCAAATGGCAAGATAAAATAAGGCAATAATTTAAAAGTAATAGCTTATCCAATTATCCAAACTGCTTAACTTCTCAGGCAATTAAGAAATATGACCTTCTCCATCCAGAAATGGTGACAGACTGAAAAACTGAAGACACATTATCCTAAAGAACTTGTATTCCTATCGGAGAGATAACTCAAAATCTAAAATATGAAACAATCCTAAATATATTAAGCAAGCAGGTAGCGTGTAATATGTCATATGCAAAGGAAGGAAATATGTTTTACAAAGTGAACTCCAGACTGGGTGACAGGGAGAGACCCTATCTCAAAAACACAAATAAATAAAAAACTTTTTAAAAGCACTACCCAAAAGCTGGTGAGGATGTGAAGCAACAGGAACTCTCACTCATTGTTTGCAGAAATGTAAAATAGTACAGCCATTCTGGAAGACCCATCAGCAGTTTCCTGCAAAGCTAAATGTAGTCTTACCACACAATCCCAGCAATCATACTCATAAATATTTATACAAGTGAGGTGAAAAACTTATGTCTGTAAGATACAATGAATTTTTCTGAATTTCTCTTCAAAGGTTCAGCATGTTAACTTCCTTGTTTTTTGTTCTCAAACTCAACTTTCTTGTTCTCCATGCCTCCTTGCCTCTAGTTACTATAAACAACATTCTCGTCAGCTCTTACCAATAGCTCACATCTGTTCCCTTGGTTAAACACTCTGCACCCATTCCACCCATTAGAAACCACACGTCACCCTTTGAAACCACACGTCACCCTTCGAAACCACACGTCCCACCAATGCAATTCACCTTCCCCTTCCCCTTTCTTACTCGGAAAAAATATTCACAAGTAGCCAATCAGGTCAGCTTAGATTGTGTGGTCCAACCCCAGCCCATGGGGGAGTGACACAGAGGTAGGGACTATGCATTAGAGATAAAATCCCCTTCTCTCTTTTGTTCCCTGTTTTTGCCATTGCTCCATCTGCGAGATACACCCTTCTGCAGAAGTAAATTGCCTTGCTGAGAAAACTTTTGCCTGAGTGCTGGTTTCACTTTGCAGCACCGAGCATTTATCTCCAACAAATCTGGGGGCTCGTCTGGGATTCACATTCTCCTCTGGGAAAGGGTGTCTGGTCCTCTCCCATGAAGAAGTGAGCCCCACTCCCTCATTGCAGGGGCCTCCAGGATAAAGGAATTGAGGCCCACCCAGTGTGACAAATAAACCCAGACTCTCAGCAACATGGGAAAGAAACAGGCCAGCAGCTTGGGGAAAGGAGGCTCACATACCTCGGCGACCAGGTAAGTCTGTGCACAGACCAAAGTCAGAACGTTGCAGGGGCGACAAAGTATTTCCTTGGTGGTTGGGATTCTGGAGGTTAAAAGTGTGTGTAAATGATCACAAGCACTACTGCTTGCAGTGCTGGTTGTGTGAATGGTACTAAACACTACTGCTGTGCGGAGTTAGAGGGTCCTATCTGCAGTTCGTATGAGAGGTCACCTCATACGGCTTAGGGCGGCCCTTCGGGGATCCTGTCAGGGGTTTATACTGACCCGCCATCAATGCTAAGAGGGATCTGAAATATTCCCACAAGGGAAGTGGCCAGAATGGACGAAGCAAAAAAAGGGTGCAAGAACCCTCCAGTAGGTGGGGCTAAAGGATAGGCAAGAAATACGAGGTACTGAGGTACGAAGTATTGAGCCTTAACAAGCTCCTCAGGGAAGAATAGGCAAGAAATCACTGATATAAAGGATTCAGTCTTAACAAGCCCCCAGAAACGAATAGGCAAGAAGTCTCTAGTACAAGGCATTGAGCCTAACTAGGACCCAACATGGGAAATACCCCAAGCAAGACAAAGAGTAAAAATGATAAAAATAGCAACAAAGATAGTCCCCCTAATAGCCTCCTAGGTTTCATGTTAAAATATTGGAAAGATAATAAAAGGTTAGGAAACCCAGTTCCCATGCCTAAAGACCATCGCGTGGGATCCCCTAGACCATCTTCCCCTGCTCAGTACCCCCAATCCCTTCCTCTCAGGCAGCTGTTGCCATCCCAGATCCCGCTTCAGATCTTTCCCCTACTCATGTTACTGCCCCTCCTTACAATTCTGATTCTTGGGAATCAACACCCTATGAACCTATTCCCTCCCAGCCTAAGTATCCCTTCTTAAAGGGACTCCATGCACCTAAGTCACCAGGCAGCTTTTGTACAGTTGGCAGCATCAAGGATCCGTGGCAGCATGTTATAGGCATCATCCGGCCCCTGGTGCACCTCCACGGTAGGCAGAGCCCACGCTCCTGCCCTCCGGCTGGTCCAGGGTTCAGGCACCATGTAAACGGCAGCTCTGCAAGACACGCAGACCAGGCCACAGCCCATACCCCGAACAGGCTGCATTATGGGACATCTGCCTTACTGCTGTTGGGGCCACGCGGTGCCGGGATTTGGCTGCGGTTCCAAGCAGCTGGGCATCCCCACAAGCTAATTTTCCTGAGCAAGTGGTAGATAATCTCCCAAATGATATATCCACTGGCATTTATTGTAGTTGGGCCAGTGTTGGAAGTAGAGATGTCCATAAGATGGTGGTGAGCATAGGATGGAACTCATACTACAAGAATACAAAGAAGCCCATGGAAACACATATCATGTATACCTTCATAAAAGACTTCTATAAGGAAATCCTCAGTGTGGTCACTGTTGGTTACCCCAGACCAGAAAAGAACTTCGATTCTTTAGAGTCATTTATATAAAATGTACCACTGGAAAAGTATTACATGTGTATGAGTAAGAGGCTATTCTATTAAAACAAGAGGATGATTTAACTACTGATAATTTGCTTAACCCAGCAGGTTTCTTAACAAGGGTTCTAAACCTAAAAAGAAAGCACACATGTTTAGATTTAATTAATTACCATACAAAGGTCCAGCCAAACTTAGGAGAAACTCCTTTCAGGACCAGGTGACACTTGTTTATAGATGGTTCCTCCCGAGTGATTGAAGGAAAAAGACACAATGGGTATTCAGTAATTGATGAAGAAGCTCTTCAAGAAATAGAGTCAAGAAAATTGCCCAATAATTGGTCTGCTCAAACTTGTGAGTTGTTCGCACTCAGCCAAGCCTTAAAGTGCTTGCAGAACCAGGAAGGAACCATCCATACTGATTCTAAGTACGTCTTTGGGGTGGCTCATACATTTGAAAAAAATTTTAGACTGAACAAGGTCTTATTAATAATAAGGTTAAAACCTTGTTCACAAAGAGTTAATCACCCAAGTATTGAATAACCTTCAGCTGCCAGAGAAAATCGCTATTGTCCATGTCCCCAGACACACACACAAAAAATCCTGTCTTTCAGGAGTCAGGAAAATAACGTAACAGATCAGATAAGCCAAATAGGCTGCCGTTTCTTCTGAAATGCCTGTTCTCCACTTAACTCCTTACCTTCCTCCTCCTACTGTGATCTCCGTTTTCTCTTCCACTGAGAAAGAAAAGCTAGTAAGAATAGGCACTAAAGAGAGCTCAGAGTAAAAATAGATATTGCCAGACCAAGTCCTGTCCCACGTGCATCAAAGGACTCATTAAGGACCCCAGGCCATGTGTAATGCAGTCTTCAGGAACTTATACTCTAGCCAAAACAGGTTACAGATAGTTGCTTTATATGTAAATATATGAAAACTGATAAACAAACTATAAAAGAGATTATCCCTTGGGGAAAGGAGTCCAGGCTTAAGACCATTCCAAAGTACCCAAATTAATCACACAGAGATGCCTCTAATGGGTCATATAAAATACTTATTAATGACAGTAGATCACCTCACTCACTGGGTCAAAACTATTCCCTTTACAAATGCAACAGCCAATTATATAGTTAAGGCATTAATTAAAAATATAGTGCTCAAGTTCAGGCTAATAAAAAATATTGACTCAGACAATGGAACCCATTTCACAGCTCATATCATTAAAAAGCTATCCCAAGCCCTAGACATTAAATGAAAATATCATACTCCTTGGCACCCACCTTCATTAAGGAAGGTTAAAAAGACAAATCAGAGCTTAAAGAACCATCTAACCAAATTAGTTATAAAGACTCAGTTGCCATGGACCCAATGTCTTCCTATTGCCCTGCTGAAAATCCGAACTGCTCCTCAAAAAGATATAGGCCTTTCCCTTTATGAGATGCTCTATAGGTTGCCTTATTTACACTCCACTGCTGACGTTCCCACACTTAAAACAAAAGACCAATTCCTCAGGAATTATATACTTGGTCTCTCCTCTACTTTCTCTTTTTCTTAAAACCAAAGGTCTCCAAACACAGGCACTATCCCTGGGGTTCTCAGTCCATCAATATCAGCCTGGGGATCACGTCCTCATCAACGAGGAAAAACTTGAGCTGGCCTGGGAAGGACCTTACCTGGTACTTCTAACCACTAAAACCGTAGTCCGGACAGCAAAAAAAGGATGGACCCATCACACCCGACTCAAGCAAACACCACTACCCCGAGTCATGGGCCATTATCCAAAGAAAAAACCTCTCAAACTAAAGCTAAAAAAAGTTTAACTCTCTTTCATCTATTCTATTACTCTTTCTTCTTTTCTCATTTTATTGCTGACCACCTTATCAATGTAACCAGGTCAGACTCACCCCAAATTATTACCTTTGATGCTTGTCTTGTTATACCTTGTGAGGACGGACAATGACAGAGACAAATCTCTACTTTAGAAAAATACCTCTGTCCCTCCAGAAAAGTCAGTGACCCTGCATCTTGCTCACTGCATGGGTACCAAGACATCCCAAATTGAGAGATACGTTCCCAATGGGCAGATATCATATGGACTATCAGAGATCTGGGCTGGACCTCCCCAGAGGGCTGTACTAACCTAAAATCTTACCTCTACTTTTACCAAAGGAACCACCCCCTCTAACTGTCCATCTCACCATTGTAACCCAGTAACTATCTCCATTAATACTCCTACCTCCACCAACCCTATGCCCCCTTTAGAGCACTTTTTTTTTTTGATTAAGTAATAATTTTCAGTTTACTAGATGAAACAGACTTGCAACATAGTCTGCATGAATGCAAAATAAGCCATCTCTTACGGCTTAAGAGTAAAGGCTAATGGATACGACCCTATATGCTTATTTAAAATGCGTTTTATTAACCTCCCTCCTCCTTCTCCATCTAAACCTTCTATCCTGCCCAACAACAATGCTGAAGTAAATATTGTAAAGTAGATGATCTAAGGCAAACTCTAGCAACTAAAACAAGATATCAAGATACAAATGTCTGGTTGAAATGGATCAAAAATTCCGTCCACACATTAAACAAAAGCAATTGTTATGCTTGTGCACACGGCCAGCACACCTGTCCCCTTTCCACTTGAATGGTGCTCCAGTCAACCAGGTATGGGCTGCACGGTAACTCTCTTCCAAGATTCTACAGCTTGGGGCTATAAATCATGCCAAGCCCTCTCTCTGCTCTATCCCAAAGTCCAACACCCTGTGCGTCAGCCCCCAAGGGCCATCCAGCTTCCATCTCCCAACATCAATTTCACCTTGTGTCTCTCACGGCATGGGAAAAACTTGGCATTCCTGGGAAGCTTAATGGAATGCAGTGAGCTTAGGCCCTTCCAAGAGCTTACCCATCAGTCCACCCTTAGCCATCCTTGAGCAGATATATGGTGGTATTGTGGTGGACCCTTACTGGGCACTCCACCAACTAACTGGAGCAGCACTTGCCCTCTTGTCCAGTTGGCTATCCCTTTCACTCTGGCATTTCATCAACCAGAGGAAAAAAAAAAAATCACAATACCGAAAAGTAAGAGAGGCCCCTTATGGGCCTTTTGACTCTTAAGTTTATTTAGACGCAATTGGGAGTCTCACAGGAAGTACCTGATAAATTCAAAGCCTGGGACCAAATAGCTGCAGGATTTGAATCATTATTTCCATGGGTAACTATCAATAAAAATGTAGATTGGGGCCGGGTGCGGTGGCTCACGCCTGTAATCCCAGCACTTTGGGAGGCCAAGGCGGGCGGATCACGAGGTCAGGAGATCGAGACCATCCTGGCTAACATGGTAAAATCCCATCTCTACTAAAAATGCAAAAAAATTAGCCAGGCACGGTGGCAGGTACCTGTAGTCCCAGCTACTCAGAAGGCTGAGGCAGGAGAAAGGTGTGAACCCGGGAGACGGAGCCTGCAGTGAGCCGAGATCACGCCACTGGACTCCAGCCTGGGCAACAGAGTGAGACTCCATCTCAAAAAACTATCAAATAAATAAAAATGTAGATTGGATAGATTACATCTATTATAATCAGCAGCAGTTTATTAATTACACCAAAGATGCTGTCAAAGGAATAGCTGACCAATTAGGTCCTACTAGCCAGATGGCTCAGAAAAACAGAACGGCCCTAGACACGATATTAGCTGAAAAAGGTGGAGTGTGTGTTATAATTAAAGCTCAACGTTGTACTTCCATCCCAAACAATACTGCCCCCAATGAGAGCATAGTGAAGGCCTTGCCGGGGCTTACCACTTTATCCAATGAATTAGCTAGAATCAACAACTCTTTTTCAAGATGGCTAAAAAGGCGGTTTGATAAATGAAAAGAAATCGTGGCCTCAATTCTTACTTCTTTTGCAGTTGTAATAGTTGTACTCATTCTTACTGGTGCTATGTCATACCATGCATCATAGGTTAGTGCAAAAGTTTATAAAAACAGCACTTACTAAAATCTCCCTTAGCTCTCCTCCACCCTATGCAAATAAGCTTTTCCTTTTAAAGGATCAAGTCGAACAGCAAAGCCAAGACATGTTAAAGAGGTTTAAAGAGAAAAGATTATAAAAATTAAAAGCAGGGAATTGTAAGATACAATGAATTTCTCTGAATTTCTCTTCAAAGCTTCAGTCTGTTAACTTCCTTGTTCTTTCATCTCAAACTCAACTTTCTTGTTCTCCACGCCTCCTTGCCTCTAGTTACTGTAAACAACGTTACCATCAGCTCTAATCAATTAATTCACATCTGTTCCCTTGGTTACCCACTCTGCACCCATTCCACCTTTTTGAAACCGCATATCCATCCTTTGAAACCACACGTCCCACCACTGTAACTCACCTTCCCCTTCCCCCTTCCTTATTTACAAAAAAAATATTCACAAGTAGCCAATCAAGTCAGCTTAAATTCTGCAGTCCAACCCCAGCCCACAGGGAAGTGACACTGAGGTAGGGACTACATATTAGAAATAAAAACCTCTTCTCTCCTTTGTTCCCTACGCTCTTGCCATTGCTCCATCCGCGAGACCCACCCTTCTGCAAAAATAAATTGCCTTGCCAAAAAAACTTCTGCCTGAGTACTGGTTTCACTTTGCAGCACCAAGCATTTATTTCCAACATGTCTACACAAAAAAGTGAACACAAATGTTTACACTAGTTTTACTCATATTTGCCCAAAAGTGGAGGCAACCAAGATGTCTTTCAATAGGTAAGCAGCTAAAAAAACTGTGGTACATCCATACAATGAGGTATTCTTCAGGGAAAAAAAGAAATGAGGTATCCAGCCAGAAAAAGACATGAAGGAATGTTAAATATATGGCTAAGTGAAAGAACCACATCTAAAAAGGCTACATACTATATGATTCCAACTATAGGACATAACTAGAACTATAAAGACAAAACTAGAGACAGTAAAAAGTTCAGTGGTGGCCAGGGGATGGGAGGAGAGGGTGGCTAAATAGGTAGATGATGGGATTCTGGGGGCAGTAAAACTATTCTGCTTAACTGTAATCGTGGATACATGACATTATGCATTTGTCAATATCCACAGAACTATACAATAAAAAGTGTGGGCCCTAATGGAAATTCTAAAAGGCAAATTACACACTTCAGTTAATAATTTAGTATCAATATTAGTTCATCAATTGTAAGAAATATACCATAGCATTGCAAGATGTTAGTAACCAGGAAAAATGTACCACACCAATGCAAGATGTTAGTAACGGGAAATATGGGTGGGGGTAAGGCATTATATAGGCATACTCTACTTTCTGTTCACTTATTATGTAAACCTAAAACTGCTCTTAAAAAATAAGAAAGAAAAAGGCATGACAGCACAATGGTTCTAAGCCACTAGAGTATGTATCACTTGGAAGGTTTATTCATTATTAAAATTTAAATTTAATTTATTTATTTATTCTGAGACAGAGTCTCACTCTGTCTGCCTAGGCTGGAGTGCAGTGGTACAATCTTGGCTCACAGCAACCTCTACCTGCTGGGTTCAAGCAATTCTCATGTCTCAGCCACCTGAGTAGCTGGGACTACAGGCATGCACCACCACGCTCAGCTAATTTTTTTGTATATTTAGTAGAGACAGGGTTTCACTTTGTTGGCCAGGCTGTTCTCGAACTCCTAACGTCAAGTGATCTGCCCGCCTCGGCCTCCCAAAGTGCTGGGATTACAGGTGTGGCCACCGCTCCCGGCCTAAACTTTTAATTTTAGACTACACCATCACATTACTTCTTTGTACTCCAGTTTCCTCAAATGTAAAATGAGACAGTTAAATTTGACAGACAGGAACATGAATCAGAATACTAGAGTCACTTTCAGCTCAAAATTTATTTTCATTTCTACATGAACCTAAGTTTGAACTAAAATGAATTCTAAAGCACAGACTCCTTTATTTATCTTAAACCTTTTCAATATAGGCAAAGAGAATTTCCATTATTTTCAACTAAGGTGATAACCAAATTGTCTTATAAGTAAATTAATGGTTAAATAATGTCTTTCCTATCACAATTCTCTCTCCACAAGATCAAGAGCATTTAGTCTTTTGCAACTGTTTGAGGTATTCAAAAGGATCATCAAGAGTGTAAGTTAAGAATCTGAGATAACTATAAGGAATCAGATACTCTCAAGAAGGCAATCCAGATAGACAGGCTACCATTATCTCTCACTGGTAGCAACTTTCTCATATTCCCTAACATTCACGTAACCAAAGATCAACACACAATAAACCCAATGCCAGCAGAAGTCAATTTCCTTGTCTTAAAAGTGGTATATCACACTAAATGTCAAAAGCCTCATTCTAGAAAACCAAGATTTATGATCTATCCTCAAGCAACTAGTACATAAAATAGCACCTGCGTGCTGTAGAATATGGTACGTAAGAAATAATCAAGTGTTTTCCAATTAATTTATTCAACAAATAGTTGTTGAACATTTACTATATGTCAAGCGCTATGCTGAGCAATGGAACAGAATGACGAGCAAAACCAAGTTTACACTCCAGTAAGGAAGACAAACTAATATGTCAAATGGTAATAAATACAATCTTTTAAAAACAAAGCAACGTAACTGGTAGGGTATTTATTGACTGAGAAAGGACACCTGAAAGCCTTTTGGAATAATGATGAAGATGTTCTATACTTAACTTGATCTGGGTGTTGTATTCACTGAGCAGTACACTTAGGCTTTATGCAATCTGCTGTTTATGTTCTACCTGCAAGTGTTTTCTAAGCCTGCTAAAAGGCTTAGAAAGCTGCTAAAAGGCTTTCCAGGTGTTGCATCTGGAATATCAATGTTGTCCAGCTCTAATGATGATTTCCTCTTGATTACCACAATTGTTAACATACTTCCAAATATATGAACTATGTATCTTCACAGCTAAATAAAATTACAACGTCTAGAACCATTAAAGCCAATCATTTAGTAAGCACCAACTGGATACAGACAAGTTAAGGTAAAAGAAAACCAAACTCTTATCTCAACTTACAGGAAAAGATAAAAACAGAATGATGCTAAAAAGGAGTCCTACAACTAATCATAATAAATATAAAATGTGATATAAATGCCTTTTAAAAATAAACCTACCTTTAACCATTTAGTGTTTCCTCATTTCCTCCTCTGTTCCAAAACTCCAGAGTTTCTGTTAGAGGGGAACAAAAGGAATGCAAGAACTGTGCATTCAAATTGTTCCACGACCCATACACAGTCTAGCCTAGTCACTAAGAGCATAAACTCTGGAGCCAGACAGGCTGGGTTAAATACTAGCTTTGCCACTCACTAACTGTATTACTTGAGCCAAGTCGATTTATTTCGGTTCCCTGTGCCTCAGGCTCCTCATCTGTTAAGCAGGGATAATAGAATCTTATCTCATAGGGTTGTTATGAAGACTACATGAGTTAATTTATGTACTGTGCTTAAAACAGTAGTTGGCACATCAAAAATGCACTAGATAGGTGTTTATTACTGCTGCTACTCCTGCTACTAGGAATCCTACAAGAATTGGCACCTATGTACAACAAACAGGCAAATTAATCCAGTTAAGAAAAGGTATGGATCCTAACAGCTAACGTCATTGGTAACACTCCATTTCCGCTTTTAGCAGGCTTAACATATTCCATTTATACCCAGACTAACAGTACTTTTAGTATGACTCTGTTTTACATTAATGTATCAACTTAGCACATTCCATCTAAATTGTTACTTATACTTACATTATATAAAACAGATCATATGATGCCTAACGAATGACACAAAACATTCAATGAAAGTCAATCAAATTCCCAAGTACAGAAAAGGGAAAATATGCCTATATATGTCAAGGGAAAAAGTTAGTAGTTAAGGCAAATCTAGTTCCTTTTTAATGGGTTTAGACAGTCTCAATTTGATGAATGACCAACCCCTCCAAAAGGAATCTCTGTCTCTTCACTTTTCTACATGACAATCAAATCAACAATTTAATCAATATCTGTACCCACTATGAATCTAACATGTCCCTAGATACAATCAGAGAATGTAAAAATTGTATGAGACATAATCCTTGCTCTGACTGACTAGTCAGGAAGAATCTATAAGGAATTAGATAAGGAAAAGAAATCCATTTATTCAGTCAACAAACACTTCTTGAAGGAGTAGTCAGTGAATGTGGCTCCAGGCCTGGCCTAGGTGGTTTTAAAATTTACAAAGCAAATATGGTCAAATGGATAAAAGCTACACAATGTTAAATACAACAAAAGCTGTAGAGTGTATGAAGGAAGCAAGAAAAAGAAAAATCTGGAATGTCAGAAGACTTCCTAGGAAGGTACATCTGTGCTAGATGTTGAGAGACAGGTAAGTTGACCAAAAAGAGGAGAGAACATTTAAGGCAGAGGCAAAAGCATATACCAGAGACAAATCAATATGCCTTCTGAACAGAAGATAAACCAGAAAGGTAGCCAGAGATCTTACATCATGATAAAGGACTTAAACTTTATTCTGTAAGGAATGAGTAGTAAATAAAAGATTCATATGGGGGGATATATGATCAGACTTCTGAATGTTTACCTGGGGTAGGACAGAAGAATAGACAAGGCTGGAGACAGAAAATCAGTAACAGCCTAAGGGTAGGCAAACCTCTTCTATAAAAGGCCAGGCAGTAAACATTTCAGGCTTTGCAGGCCACACAGTCTCTGTCACAACTACAAAATTCTGCCTTCGTAGCATAAAAACAGTAGTAGACAATACATAAACAAATGAGCAAAGTAGCTGCCTTAATCCATTTTGTGGGGCTATGACAGAATACATGAGACTGGGTAATTTATAAAGAAGAGGTTTATTCACCTCACAATTCTACAGGCTAGGAAATTTAAGAGCATGGCCCTGGCTTCTGGTGAGGGCTTTCATGCTGCATCATAAAATGACAAAGAAGCTCAAAGGGGAAGTGGTCAAATGTGAAGAGGAAAAATCTGGGAGCATCGTGGCTTTGTAACAATCCATTATCTCAGAACTAACCCATTCCCATGAGAACTAATCTAGAACCACCAGAGCAAGAACTCACTCACCACTACAAAAAGGCACAAAGCCATTCATGAGGGACCCACTCCCCATGAAACAAAACATCTCCCACCAGGCCTCATCTCTTAACACTGCCACACTGATTATCAAAACAAGTTTTAATGGGGACAAACCAACCATATCTAAACCACAGAAGTTGCACTCTAACAAAATTTGATTTACAAAGACAGACAGCTAGCCGTACTCGGCTTTATGGGCTCCAGTTTGCGAACCTCTGGTCTAGGCAGAGTGATAAGGTCCCAAAATAAAGTGAAGGCTCTAGTAAATGAAGAGGAATAGGTTCCAAAGATACTTAGGGAGTAGACTTGAAGAATGACTACAGGTGGACAACTAGGTGTAAGGAGGAAACAACTTTGGCTCCTGGGATGGAAGCCAGGGACGTCTACGGATAATGGTGCCATTTACCAAGATAGAGAAGAAGAAGAAGAATACAGAAGTTTCATTTTGTTTAGGGGAGGAGAGAGGTGAGGAGAGAAAATGAGTTCAGTTTCAACATGTTCAGTTTAAAGTAGCTGTGGAACATGTAAGTGGTAATTCCTGCAGGTCTAGGATTCTGAAAAGATCTGGGTTAGAGGACTAGATCTGGCCAAAGCAGTGGTATTAATATCTGGTTTTTCATAAACCAGATCACTGGGGTAGAAGGAAGGTAGGCAGAGTAAGAACAAAGGGCTGAGGTCAAAATATGAACACTTAAACAGGGGTAGGTGGCTGGAGAGGTAGAGAAGTGCATTGCAGGCAAGACTGAGGAAATAACCTGTGAGGCAGAAGAGCCGTTTGAGTGAAGTGTTAAAGGTCACTGTAGCTAAATTAAACTACAGTATACAATCGTTGCGAGAAGAAATTAGTGGGCCAAACACCAGGTCTAGTAGAATCTAGGACACTCTAGATGCTGTCTATCAATTTCCCTTTTTTTTTTTTTAAAATGATGGAGAAAAATCAGTGGGCAAGCAAGAGAACAGGACATTGGGACATAAAACTGAATAGGCTGGTTTACAAAAAAAACAGATATTGAAAGAAAGTCAGAAAATTTTAATCAGATGAAAATAGGCAACAGGACAGTTTTCTTAACTAGAATGGGACATAGCTCAACTGTTTAATTAGGTAACATAATCTGTAATATGTAGGGAAGCTGTAACACTGAAGGAAATAAAGATAACATAGGTGTTAAAGATATAGCACAGCCACTCAGTAGACTGGATTTACTTTATCATGAATAAAGGGTTTTTTTTTAAGTATACAATTAATTATAAAAAGCACTATACTGGGTCAGGCACGGTGGCTCACGCCTGCAATCCCAGCACTTTGGAAGACCGAGGTGGGTGGATCACCTGAGGCGGGGCTTTGAGACCAGCCTGGCCAACATGGCAAATCCCCGTCTCTACTAAAAGTACAAAAATTAGCTGGGCGTGGTGGTGGGCATCTGTAATCCCAGCTACTTAGGAGGCTGAGGCAGGAGAATCACTTGAACCCAAGAGTCGGAGGTCACAGTGAGCCGAGATCATGCCACTGCACTCCAGCCTGGGCGACAGAGTGAGACTCCATTTCAAAAAACAAACAAAAAAAGATACGAGTAATGTGGTATGACTGCAGATATGAAGAGACTTGCATATAGGAAGTACTTTTGAAAAAAAGCAATGAAACCTTTAATAATTTGTTAAATCATTCCTGAATTGAACAACAAGGTCTTTTTACTAAACCAGCTATCAATAAAAGTAAAAATTGTTTTTGTGGCATTTAAAATCAGTGAAAATTCCTGTGTGGGTTTAGCAGCATTAAACTTTAAACACCATTAACAAATCCTGAGAAATTCACAGAAAGAAAGAGTTTACTATTTTTAAACATACTAAATGTGCCTCTTCTTTATAAAGGGGATCTGTGGGTGTTAGAGAAATTCAATAAAGAGGGCTACCCTAGAAAACAGGATTTTCCATCCATTGATGTTGTACTATATAAAAAAGGTGCAAATTTTCAACAGGGCTCTAAAATGTTTAACAAAATAGTACAATTTATTTGACAGAAGGAAGAAAATAATGACTAAATTGATGGTTATCAAATGTCTTAAATAATTTCATTCTCTGTCTTTTAAGAGGACAAGTCTCATAAAAAGGTAAATGAATAGGCTTTCTCAGACCAGGCACAAACCCCCAACTTCCTACCCTCAAAGTACTGCCATGGGTTAAATTACAGGTTACCCAGTAGTTCTGATACTAAGCCTGAAAGATTCATGAGCCTCACCAGGTTATGTTAATTTCCTGTCCTAAAATAGCTAGTCCACAGCAACCTCTACCCCCCTACAAGTAAAATACCTCATATGGTAATTCTAGGTTATTTTTTACCTCTTTTAAACACATTAACCTTCCCTAAATCACTGTTAACAATCCACGAACCTACCTCAGAAAAATAAATCTACTTGTTTATATATGCTGCAAACTCTCATTGCCCTCTCAGACACATAAAATCTGCAACATGACTCTATTTGAATCTATTCCCTTTTCAAATATAGTAACATCTTTCTAATCAAGAAGACTTCCAAAAACATCAAGTTTAGAAAATCAAAATCCTGGAGGCAGGGAGAAAATAATTATTACAGCTAACGTTTACTGAATAAGTACCTAGTTTGTACGAAGCTGTGTTTTTCATGCATTACATCATTTAACCTCAATAGCCATGTGAGATAGGTACTATTATTACCGCCAACTTAAAGATGAAGAAAGCTTTTAGGTAAGTCATTTCTTCAAGGTCAGAGTTCATAAGTGTTGGAGCTGGGATTCTAAAGCAGTCTAACTACAGAGCTCTACTATAGAGTTCTACATTATAAGTAAAACCGCAGTAGAAAACTATAGGTCAGGCATGGTGGCTCACGTCTGTAATCCCAGCACTTTGGGAGGCCGAGGCAGGTGGATCACCTGAGGTCAGTAGTTCGAGACCAGCCCAGCCAACATGGTGAAACCTCTTCTCTACTAAAAATACAAAAATTAGCCAGGCGTGGTGGTGGGAGCCTGTAATCCCAGCTACTCAGGAGGCTGAGGCAGGAGAATCACTCGAACCCAGGAGGCAGAGGATGTGGTGAGCCCAGATCACGCCACTACACTCCAGCCTGGGTGACAGAGCGAGACACTGGCTCAAAAAAAAACCAAAAAAAATAAAGAAAAGAAAAAGAAAACTACATATATCACAGAGTACACTTTATAGATGTAATCCCCAGACCTTCAGTCTACTGATTAAAATCAGTAATTTCATTCAAAGAACAATTCTAACAATTTGGTAATGTGGATTTCCCAGTCACAGTTACTTATTAGCACATTTGTAGTAACAGGGACTACTAGTGCTAGGACCAACCAACCACACCAATGAGTTAACGGGCAAAACACATGTGCATACACAAGGAAAAGATAAAACTAGCTATTAAAAAGCTACTATATAATTATATTAAATGGCCCCTGAATGGTTTGGCTGTGTCCCACCCAAATCTCATCTTGAATTGTAGCTGCCAAAATTCCTACGAGTTGTGGGAGGGACCCACGTAGAATCATGAGGCACATCTTTCCTGTACTGTTCTCGTTATAGTGAATAAGTCTCACAAGATCTGATGGTTTTATAAGGGGGAGTTTCCCTGCACAAGCTCTTTTTGCCTGCTGTTATCCATGTAAGATGTGACTTGCTCCTCCTTGCCATCCACCATGATTGCGAGGCCTTCCAGCCACATGAACTGTGAGTACATTACACCTCTTTCCTGTATAAAGTACCCAGTCTCGCGTATGTCTTTATCAGCAGCATGAAAACGAACTAATACAGCCCTAAACTGTTGTATTTTAGAATGGGGCTGTTGCTATTAATACATTCTTCAATAGGGCAGTACAATAACTGATATTCATGGTAGCTGAAATATCATAAAGGTATTAAAAAAGATATTCAGCTTTATCTAAAAAATATCTTAGAACAATTTTCACAAAAAGAGCAAACAAAAAGCATAAAAAACATTTCTCTAGAAAGTTCAAGATGATGGTATTTTATCCTCTTAGTTCAATCTCTCATTCCCTCCTCTCTCTCTCCTTCCCTAGAACATTAATACTTTCAAATCCCTGCTTGCTCACTTTTAACCTGTACCCCACCAGCTTCATAGGCAAACTTCTCAAACAGTAGTCAATATTCACCATCTTCCACTTCCTCACCTCTATATTCCCCACTTCTCCAGCTTCTATATCCAACTTCCCAGTTTAGTTGCTTTTTCCAAAGTCATCAATGGCTTCTTATTCCTAAATCTAATACACACTTTTCAGATTTTATTCGTCCTTTAGGCAGGACTTAACATTTCAGATCCCTCTCTCCCCTACCCTTCTTCTTTCTTTAAACTGGTCACTTGCCTCCAACACAACCTGACCCTTTTGTTTTTCTTTTCTGATTACGTTTTGCTGAATTTATTTTCTCTGCCTGTCCCTCAATTATCAGAGGGTCTCCGACCATCTTCTCTTATCCTGCTAAAAATTCTCAAAGGATGATCTTAAGCATTCCATTCACCTACTTATGCTACACTGCTCATCAGCTCATACAAGTCTCCTGATAGCTCTCCAAATGGCTTCCACAAATCTCCACCCTAGGTCCCTCAAACTAACATGCCCACAATTGAACTCATCTTGGAAAACAACAACACAGCATCTTGGAAAGTGTAGTATGTGTAAGGAGTTTTGTTTTGTTGAAAGTAGGGTTTATTCCACATTTTGATAAACACTGGTATCCATCTGGTCTTCCAAGACAAATAGCTGGGAGTCTTTCTTGACTCCTCCTCCTCTCTCCTTTGGATTCAGAAACCTAAAGAAATCATCAACTACTGAAGGAAGATTGTACAACCTTAATCTTTTCAAATCAATTCCCTTTCCTTCATTCCTCCATCACTTCTTAACAATATCTTGCCTAGGCCCTCCCATAATATTCTTAATTGTTTGTGGCTATAATACTTATCACAGAACATGTGTATTTCTCTATCAACCTGCAAAGTTAGAAAAAAATGTGTCTTGTTCTTTTTATCTAACTCTATTTTGGAACACACACAGCTGTCAACAAAAGTCTAGTGATTAAAGGGTCCCAAGAAGCTAAGCAACACATCAAAAAGAATATAATTTATTAACAATGGTGCAGGAATTTATGTATAGTCAACTAGCATTTTTTCAATATTGAAATAACCTCCATAACCTGTGATATACTCCATCACAGTACAGCAATAATAGTATATCAATATCACTTTTCATATTCAAAGTGACAAAATATTCTTTTATGGTTTATGCTTCTATGTACATTTTAAATCACTTTCTAAATCAGGGAGGAAGCAATATTTAGAGCAAAATGCTACAATCAGTATGAACAAAAAATCTTTAAGATTTTAGGGCAATTTGTTGTAAAACTGGGAGTTACAGTCGGGGCGGAGGGAGAACCCATCAAGAAAATAGGAGAATATACCAAAATAGAGATACAACATTAAGGAAAGACTGCAAAGACTACTGTTTTCAATGAACAGTTAGCTTCTCAGTAACAACTAGGAAAAAGCAGATATGTCTACTGTTTCATCCTAGTCATTCAATTATTTGCATGAAAACGGATCTTTCAACAAAGGATATTAGCCAATTGGAGAGGGTAGGCAGGAGAGGGGAGAAATTAGAAAATTTATACTAGAATTTATTCTGAATTTAAATTCAGCCATAAAAACACAAAAGGAAAATATATGAGTGATTATTTATATCAGTGGTTCTCAAATTGTAGTCTTGGGATCTTTCAACCCATTCAGAAGCCCACAAAGCCAAAACCATTTTCATAATAATATAATTTGCCTTTTTAACTCTCATTCTCTCCTGATTATACAATCAACTTTTCCAGAGGGTACACATTGTGTGATATTGCAACAGATTAAATGCAGAGGCATATACAGAATCCAGATACCTTCTATTAAGCAAGAGACTGGCAAAAATGAAAAATTTATTGGTAATTTTTATTTTGGAAAATATACTTTTCATTAAAAATGTTAACATGTAAATGGTTTACCATATCTTAACAAAGTATTTTTTTAAATGTCTCTTTTGATTTCTAAGATGGTAAAGATCTACAGATGTCTTTGAGGTTCTCAATTGTTTTGCTTTTTTGAGACGGAGTAAACAAAAGTCTTTGAGGTTCTCAATAGTTTGGCTTTCTGAGACAGAGTCTCAATCTGTCGTACAGGCTAGAGTTGCACTAGTGTGATCTCGGATCACTGCAACCTCCACCTCCCAGGTTCAAGTGATTCTCCTGCCTCAGCCTCCCATGTAGCTGGGATTACAGGCGTGCACCAGCATGCCCAGCTAATTTTTGTATTTTTATTAGAGACAGGGTTTCACCATGTTGGACAGGCTGGTCTCGAACTCCTGACCTCAAGTGATCCCCCCACCTTGGCCTCCCAAAGTGCTGGAATTACAGGCATGAGCCACTGTGCCTGGCAGAGATTCTCAATAGTTTTTTAAGAGTACAAAGGAGTCCTGAGAGCAAGAAGTTTAAAAACTGCCAATTTATAGTTTGAGGAAGAGCAAGTTTCTCTGAGCATGACCACAAAGCCAGAAGAGTGACAGATACCCCCAAAATGGGAATGAGGACATGAAACACTAATGGGAAAACAGCATAATACACAAGGGGCCAATATACCCGTAGAAAAATAATCTTCAGGGGCTGGGCACAGTGGCTCATGCCTGTAATCCTAGCACTTTGGGAGGCCGAGGCAGGTGGGTCACTTGAGGCCAGGAGCTCAAGACCAGCCTGGCCATCATAGCAAAACCCGGTCTCTACTAAAAAAAATACAAAAATTAGCAGTGCGAGGTAGCTCATGCCTGTGGTCCCAGCTACTCGGGAGGCTGAAGCATGAGAATTGCTTGAACCCAGGAGGCAGAGGTTGCGGTGAGCCAAGATGGCGCCACTGCATTCCAGCCTGGGCAATAGAGCAAGTTTCTGTCTCAAAAAAAACAAAAAAAAAAGAAGGTCGGGCGCGGAGGCTTACGCCTGTAATCCCAACACCTTGGGAGGACAAGGCCAGTGGATCATGAGGTCAGGAGATTGAGACCATCCTGGCTAACACGGAGAAACCCCGTCTCTACTAAAAATACAACAAAATTAGCCGGGCACAGTGGCAGCCGCCTGTAGTCCCAGCTACTCGGGAGGCTGAGGCAGGAGAATGGCGTGAACCCGGGAGGCAGAGCTTGCAGTGAGCCGAGATTGCACCACTGCACTCCAGCCTGGAGGACAAAGCAAGACTTCGTCTCAAAAACAAAAAAAAAAAGGAAAGAAAAAGAACCTTCAAACTTATTAGTAATCAAAGCAATGTAAAAATTAAAAGTGGTTAAATCAACAATAACTTTTTTTAAATTATAATATCTAATTTAGTAAGAATGTAGAAAAACAGGTGGCCAGATAAATTCTAGGATTACATGTAAATCCTAGTAACATGACTAGGAACTTCTAGAAGGCAATTCAGCAAAATGGGTCAAAAGTCTTTAAAGTATACATACTCCTCAACCAACCAACTCTACCCTAATCAGATAAGAACACAGGTAAGGTTCTGCTACGAAAATATTCACCTATGCATTTCATTAATTGCAAAAAAGAAAACTGAAAATAATTAAATGTCTAGCAAGAAGAGGATAATGAATATATTATAGCATTCCAGTGTGTGTTAGTTATCATCTGATAATTTTAAATGTTTTGATTTCTGTGGATAGATATATATATTAAAAGTTCAAAATAAGCAGTTATAATTTTTGTTGACTCATTTTATTAAAAAATAATATAGCTATGTGCAAAGAACTAGGATGTGCCTAGGAATTTTAGGTGTGTTCCAAGCATTTTACATGCCTTGTCACATTTAATTTTCAAAACCCTATGACATAGGCTGACATCTCTAAATCTCAGTTCTCTCATCTGCAAAACCGGAGTAAGTAACTTACCCCAAAAACATGAAAGCACCAAATCATTAACCCATTAAATAGTGGAGCCCAGATTTGACTCCAGTTCTCAGAGTCGGAAGCCCAAACTGTATTATGTTAAATACCACCTATACATCAAAGGATTAACTGGGGATCAGTCAAAATCTCTCTCTCCCTATCCCAGCTATCTTTTCTTCTTTCTCTTTATTCTTTTCCACCACTCTTGTATTTCTTGCTACAATAAAAATATTTTATTTAGTAAGAAAAAAGGTACGTTTAAATACTCTGGTTAAAAAGTCAAAGATTCAATTTGGGGGGAACAGTTACAGTACAGTTTTCAAATTCAATACATCTTGTTGTTTAACATTATCTATAGACAAAGAAAAAAACTGTAACAACTTCCTTTGAGAAGCATCACAAAGTTAATGTACTTTTTTATGTTGCTGATATATTTTATTTAACTACTATGTAAAAATATAAATCATATCATTTCAGTAATCAATACAAAACTTACTGAGTTTTTCCTCTCCAAACTAAATATTCAAAATCTGTTGTGTATTTTATTCTTACAGCCAGTCTCAATTTGGACTAGCCAATCTTCAGGGGCTTAATAGCCACATGTCACTAGTGGCAATTAGTTGCTAATCTTGGATGGTGGAGTTATAGAGTCTCCTAAGAGTAAATATACAGAAATTCTTACATCTCAAGATGCAGTAATCTTTAGCATGTCTTGCTGTTAATGTACTTTAGTATCAAAAAAACCTGACTTGAAATCCACAACTTATAAAGCTGTAAACCTTAAACAAATTACTTAACTTCTCTAAACTCAATTTTCTTATTTGTAAAATAAAGGTAATAATGCCTCTCCCTCAGGATTATTATGAGGACTATGTTAAAAGAATAATGCGGCTGGGCACGGTGGCTCATGCCTGTAATCCTAGCACTTTTGGGAGGCCAAGGCGGGCAGATTACCTGAGCTCAGGAGTTCAAGAGCAGACTGCGCAACACAGCAAAACCCTGTCTCTACTAAAAATACAAAAATTAGCCGGGCATGGCAGCATGCTCCTGTAGTGCCAGCCTCTCGGGAGGCTGAGGCAGAATTGCTTAAACCCAGGAAGCAGAGGTTGCAGTGAGTCAAGATCACACCCCTGCACTCCAGCCTGAGTGGCAAAGCAAGATTCTGTCTCAAAAAAAACAAAAAAAAGAATGCATGTCAAGAGTGTAAGATATGATACTTAATAAATGCTAATTCCTTAAAAAAGACATACTGACTCAAGAGCAAAATGATATTAAATTATGTTCTGATTAAACATATTATCAGTAGTTAATGGCTCATATTCACTTTTAATTTAAATTAAATCAAAACCAAAAATACTCAATAAAATAAATTCCCCTGCCTTTTGGGAAACCCCAGACCTCAAAAAGCAGCACTCTGGAACAAACATTTTTATCTTCTTCTCTTCATTACTGCCCTATTTGACTTTTGTATCTTTAGGACTCTAGCAGAATGCCTAGCATATAGTCGGCTTTAAGTGCTGGATGAATAAAAGTGGAAGCCTTGGAACACCTAACACACATTGTCTCCTTAATAATGAGTCTCATTATCACTCAAGTCTAAAAGTCTTCACACAAAGCTGTGGTGCTAATTAACATTCAACAACTGTTTTGATTCCAAAAAAGTAATCCTACAGCAAGTTTCACCCAGTTCACGTTTTTACAACTCCTGAATTCCAAAGGAATATACTTACAGACACAAAGTCCCTGGAGGTGAATCTTCAAGTCAGTGAGAAAGCAAGAGAGCTCTGAAATCGTAGTCCAACTCCCTCACCCAAAAAGCTATGCCAATTAGGCCAGAATCTCACAGCAAGCTAGGTCATTTAGCAATATTTAATAAGCACCTACCACGTATCAGGACAAAGTTCTGAAATTCCAACCTGCCTATAAGTTTAACTCTATTACTAGAGCTATAATGAAATAGCCATACTACGAAACAGCTAGAGAACCCTAACCTTCTTCTGTAAACACTTAGAATAAATTTCACTTTCATCAGCCAAATAGAACATCCAATCATTCCACAAATACTGAGTGCCCACTATTCGTTTATTCAAAAAAAGTTTTACTGAAATCTCGTTATATGCCAGGCATTACCCTGAACTCTGGGAATACACAATGAACTACATAGAAACAAAACTTCCTGCATTAATGGCACTTATATCTCAAAAGTGGAAAGAGGGAGGGGAGAAGAATAGACACAGATAAATAAAATCTATTATACATTATAAGGTGATAAGTGTTAGAAGGAAAAATATAGCAAAGAAGGGAAATGGAAAATGCAGGGTCAAGGAGAACAGTTGCCGATTTTTTTAAAAAGGTGTAAAAGAAGGCCTAAGAAAAACATTTTAACAAGGTCTTAAAGGCAATACTACATTAAACTAACACAGGTATCAGACCTAGATAGACCAGATACATTAGCAGCAATCTGGGAACAAATTTTTTCAATTCTCGAAAAGGGTAGGAGCAAGACAGAAAGTCTTGGCCAGGGACAGTGGCTCACCCCGGTAATCCCAGCACTTAGGGAGCAGAGACAAAAGAATCATGTGAGCCCAGGAGGTCAAGAAAAACCTGGGCAGCACAGGGGGACCCCGTCTCTACAAAAATTTAAAAATTAGCCAGGCATGGTGGCACACACCGGTGGTCTCAGCTACTTGGAAGGCTGAGGTAGAAGGACTGCTTGGGTCTGGGAAGTCTAGAATGCAGTGGGCCCTAACTGCGCCACTTCACTCCAGCCTGGGTGACAGCGCGAGACCCTGCTTCAAAAACAATCGAAAAAGAAAATCTTGGGACAGAAAGACTCTGATGATGTGAAAGAAACCAATTCTTAGGAAGGTTAAACAATAAACATGAGTTACTAAGTTTCAACTGGGAAAAAGAAAATACCCAACTGCAACATCCTGAAAATGCAGCAACTCAGTTAATCTGTCCATTTATTTATTTATTTACTTATTTATTTATTTATTTATGGTAATGCTTCGTTGCCAGCAACCACAAATAAACATTTAAAAGATTTTGTCACTTTTCTGTTGTCAGACTTCAAACTTTAGATGCTTAGCCTTAATTTTCTACTCTTTCCATTTCTATCATCAAAAAAACACCATCAAATTGGCAGAAATCAAAGGCTGTACAAGAACATTTCAATTCCCCATTTTGTGTGCTTCGAATTCCATTTGTTGCTTAGAATTCCATTAGTAACAATTTAAATCTCTATTTTAAAGATGCTTGAGGAATTTACTGTTTATAGGCATCCAGAAATAAATTATTTTATAAAATCAGAGGATATTTTAAAAAATAACTTGGGTTTCTTGTTCAACAATACTGTTACTGTAGAAAAATTAGAAAATAAAGATAGCAAAAATATATTTGAATAACAGGACTATAATTTACTAAATATTCTGGAGCATCTTCTCACAAATTATTCTCTAGATTTTGTTGCAGTTTCTGAAAATACACTGCACATACTCCTTTGCAATGTGCTCATTTCACTATTATCAATTTATTTCAATGTAAAATATTCTACATCATCATCACTTGTAATCTTACTGTGTAAATACCATAGGATTAAGGAGATTAAACAAATGTAATGTCTGGCACAAAAGAAACACTATTTAGACACTATTATTGTTACTAGTTCCAGGATTACATTTTTCATAAACAGTCATGTATATCTAAGTTTGTGGGCATATCCTTAATTTATTTTACTTACAGTCCTAGAAGTAGAATTTCTGAAACTCTTCCAAACTGCTCTCCAGAAAGAATACATGATTTATTTATTACTTTATTTATTTATTTATTTATTTATTTTAGACAGAGTTTTGCTCTTGTTGTCCAGGCTCGAGTGCAATGGCGCAATCTCGGCTCACTGCGACCTCTGGGTCCTGGGTTCAAGCAATTGTCCTGCCTCAACCTCCTGAGTAGCTGGGATTACAGGCATGTGCCACCACGCCCAGCTAATTTTGTACTTTTAGTAGAGACAGGGTTTCTCCACATTGGTCAGGCTGGTCTCGAACTCCCAACCTTAGGTGATCCACCCGCCTTGGCCTCCCAAACTGTTGGGATTACAGGCATAAGTCACCATTTCTGGCCATATATGAATTTATTATCCTTCAGCAACACACCTCCTGAAATCCTTGTTAGCAACTGAGTATTGTATTTCTAATTTTTAACAATTTGGGGATCAAAGAGTATAATTTTATCTCATTTTATTTTTGTTTCTTTAACCATACTAAATTAAACATTCTTTTACATGTTGACTCTTTGTATTCCTCTTCATGTGAATTCCTTGCCAAAAATATTTTAAAGCGAACTACTCCAATATTCAGTCAGAAAAATCACATATTAAACTTGTTTAAAGCATGTTACATGTACCACCATTCAATACATCTTTCCTTCAAAAATATACAGCAAGTTATACACTCTCACTCCATCTACCATAACTCTCAACTTAGTATCTCCCACTAATATTTAAAGACAAAACATTAATGCCAAAGTCTAAGGGGAAAAAAGGAGTTCAAATTAAAAGTCTTAAAACTGCCTAATTATGTAATCTATAGTATCACCATTAATAGACTCATTTAAAAGAACAGATACTTAAGTATTGACATGAAAACATATCTATGATATACTGACAAGTGAAAAAAGTACTCAGAACAGTTTGAGTGGTATGATCCAGTTATAATTTATATAGTAAAACATAAAACAAAGAATGGGAAGAATGAGGAGGTAGTCGCTGTCCTAGGTGCTAGCGACCCAGTGATGAAAAAGATCAGAAGGTTTTTCCCTGCTTTTATGGAACTTACATTCAACTCTGTTGGTTAATAGGCATCTCAACTTTATCTGGATTTACTTTTAGTATTAAACCATCATCAATTACAACAATAAAAGTTTTCTCAATTTCTTTCCAAACATAACTTTGAGCCTACAGAGAAAGTAAAGAGGGAGTATATACACTACTTTCTGGACTTTAATGCAGATTACAATACTGTAAAATTTAGGAAGCACACATACATACACACAAACATACACAAAATATATATGTAGTATTAATGACACAGAAAAAAAGGCTCAAAATCACTTTTTAAAATCTTTTTTATATGCAGGAATCTTTTCTCATTAGCCAAACTTAAAAGCTCAACTAATAATGCTATGTTTAAAAAACTAAGTTGCAGAATATTCATAATATGATCCCAATTTTGTTTAAAAAGCATTCACTGTATATAAATGCTGTATATGCCTTTAATGAAAAGTCTTGAACTAACTAGTAGTAACTTCTGGAGATATGAATAGAGGAAAAGTGGGCAGACAGGAATCAGAGAACAATTTAAACTTTTTATTATGTGTACTTCTATACTGTTCTGAGTATCTGTGATAAAATATCTTTATGATAAAAATGAAAATAAAATATTTTAAAGTTTAAGTGCCACAAGAACCAAGTATCTGGTCCCATCAAAATTTCCCTATGCAATACCCTAATGTCCATAATATGGAACTGTTTGAATAAAAAAGTTAAGAGTGCTGGCCGGGCGAGATGGCTCACGCTTGTAATCCCAGCACTTTAGGAAGCCAAGGTGGGCAGATCACCTGAGGTCAGGAGGTCAAGACCAGCCTGGCCAACATGGTGAAACCCCTTCTCTACTTACAAAAAATTAGCAGGGTGCAGTGGTGGGTGCCTGTTAATACCAGCTACTTGGGAGGGTGAAACAGGAGAATCGCTTGAACCCTGGAGGCAGAGGTTGTAGTGAGCCAAGATCACACCACTGCACTCCAGTCTGGGAAACAGAGTGAGACTCTGTCTCAAAAAAAAAAAAAAAAAAAAATCACAGCACTTTGGGAGGCCAAGGCAGGCAGATCACCTGACCTCAGGAGTCTGAGACCAGCCTGGTCAACACGGCGAAACCCCACCTCTACCAAAAATACAAAAATTAGCTGGGCGTGGTGGTGCACGTCTGTAATCACAGCTACTCGGGAGGCTGAGGCATAAGAATCGCTTGAACCCAGGAGACAGAGGTCACAGTGAGCCAATATTGTGCCACTGCACTCCAGCCTGGGCAACAGAGTGAGACTCTCTCCCAAAAAAATTAAATAAATAATTAATTGATTAAAAAAGCAATTTAACTGTACCTCCCTATTATACTAATTGCAACGAATTATTAAATTGTTTTTCAATAATCATTTTTCACAGTAACTTCAGAAATACTAATATACGTATGTATAAATACAAATAATAAAGCAATTCGTTATTCTCAAAATTTCCAGCATAAGAGAAAAAAAGTATAAAGCTAAGAAAGAGAGAAAATCTTATAACCCTAAACCCTTAATATTGAAACAAAATCGGATTTGGAAGTATTGATATGAATCACAGTGTGTTTTCTCATTTAAAAAAATTCCAAAATTTAGCAAAGTTGCAGAATATAAGACCAACACATAAAAATCAGAATTTTTATACACTAACAATAAACAATCTGAAAAGGATACTAATAAGCAATTCAAGTTACAGCAGTATCCAAAAAGAAAAATAAAAAAACACTAGGAATAAACTTAACTGAAGATGTACAAGACTTGAAAACTATAAAACACTGTTAAAGAAAATTAAAGAAAACCTAAATAAATGAAAAGAAATCCTGTATTCAAGGATACAAAGACATGAGTGTCAAGATATCAATATGCAAATTGATCTACAGATTCAACTCAATCCCTACCAAAATCCCAAAGGCCTTTTCTGCAGAAAAGAAAAAGGCAATCCTAAAACATATATGAAATGTAAGGGACCCTAAATACCTAAAGCAATCTTGAAAAAGAACAAAGTTGGGGGACTTACTGATTTCAAAATTTATGACAAAGCTACAGTTATCAAGACAGTGCGGTACTGGCATAAAGACAGACATATAGGTCAATGGAATAAGAACTGTGCATCCAAAAATAAACCCATGTATCTATGGTCAACTGATGCGTAATAAGAGTGCCAACACCACACAACGGGGAAAAAAAATAAACTCTTCAACAAATGGAGTTTGTACAACGAGACCCTTACCTTACTCCATATACTAAAATTAACTCAAAATGGATCAGAGACCTAAATATAAGAAATAAGACTACAAACCCCTTAGAAGAAAACATATGGGTAAATCATGACCTTAGACTTGACAATGCTCTTTTTAGATATGATACCAAAAGCACAAGTAAGAAGAGAAAAAAAGAGGAACATTCAACTTCACCTAAATTTAAAACTTTTGTGCATCAAAGGGCACTAAAAAGAGAATGAAAAAACCCACAGAATGGAGAGCTTATAATATCTGACAGGGTGAAGCATCAAGAATATATAAAGAACACTTAAAACTGAATAACAAAAAGACAATCCAATTTTTAAAAGATAAAGAACTTACATGAACATTTCTCCAAAGAAGATACACAAACCACCAACAATGGTGGTTTGCACCTAAAAAGATGCTCTACATCAATAGTCATTAAGGAAATGCAAATCAAAACCACCATGAAATAACAGTTCATACCCACCAGGATAGCAATAATCAAAAAATAGAAATAAGGCTTAAAGAAGATGTGGAGAAAGGGGAACCCTACTACACTGCTGGAGGAAATGTGAAATGGTCAGCCATTATGGAAAACAGTTTGGCAGTTCCCCAGTAAATTAAACATAGAAATACCCTATGACCCTGCAATTTCATTATTAGGTATAGACCTAGAAAAGAAATGACAGGTGTTCAAAAACTTGTACACAAATGTTCACAGCAACACTATTCACAATAGCCAAAAGCCATAAACAATCCAAACGTCCATCAACTGAATAAACAAAATGTAGTATATGCACACAATGGAATATTATTCAGCCATGAACAGGAATGAAGTATTGATACATGCTAAACAGGGATAAACCTTGAAAACATTATTCTAAGTGGAAAAAAGCCAAACACAAAAGGTCACATAAAGTATGATTCCATTTATATCAAATGTCCAGAACAAGCAAATACACAGAGTTGGAAAGCAAATTAATGCCAGATCTGGGGCAGGGGGGAAATGGGGAGTAACTACTTCATGAATATAGGGTTTCCTTGCGGGATAGAGAAAAGCTCTTGAACAAAATGGTGATAGATGTACAACATGGTAAACGCACTTAATATTAATGATTTTACACTTTAAAATCGTTCAAATAGTCAATTCAATGCTATATGTATTTTAACACAATTTTTTAAAAAATCACACAGACTGCCAGGCATAGTGGCTCACACCTGTAATCCCAGCACTTTGGGAGGCTGAGGCAGGCAGATCACGAGGTCACGAGATCGAGACCATCCTGGTTAACACAGTGAAACCTTGTCTCTATTAAAAAGACAAAAAATCAGCCGGGCGTGGTGGCAGGCGCCTGTGGTCCCAGCTACTCAGGAGGCTGAGGCAGGAGAATGGCGTGAACCCGGGAGAAGGAGCTTGCAGTGAGCTGAGATTGCGCCACTGCACTCCAGCCTGGGCGACAGAGCTAGATTCCATCTAAAAAAAAAAAAAAAAAAATCACACAGACATACAACCACACGCTAGCTCTGTCCACTAAAAGATCCTAAAAACAACCACCAATCCAGAGCAACACACACTCCAACTGTGGTCTCTAAATACTATTCCCCATTAAAAGGAATCAGAACCCATTAGAGTAATGACTGGTTCTAGATATCTAAGACAGATGATGTACAAGATGACCCTGGAACATCTTGTCATACTAGAAAACAGAATCACCAAAGACTACTGAAGTTATATGGAAAGATAAAACAGCCAACATGATGGGGCTCACAATGGCAAAAATGGAACAATTTGACAATTAAAGAGAATGTAACAGATTAAAACATCAAACATACTCAAAACTAGGGGTTCATATAAACATGTACTTAAAAAAAAAAGAAAACACCTCACTCTGTCAAATGCTAAAGAATCAAGACTTATCCTGCTTTTTCTCAGGATAATAATAAAATTGAGGTAAAGTTCTTCTTCACAGAAAAATTCCAGCTACAAAATACAAAATGAATGATAGAATATCACCACTGGCTATCTCTAATGAAATAATGATCTTGATTGGGGTCAGCACACTTTCCATAAAGGGCCAGATAGTAAATATTTCAGGCTTTGCAGGACACACAGTCTGTCTTAACTACTTAATTCTGCCATTGTATCTGAAAATCAGCTATAGATAATACATAAAAGAACAAGTGCGGCTACATCCTTAAAAAAACTTTATTTACAACATAAGCAGTGGATCGTATTTGGCCTATAAGCTGTAGTTTGCAGAAACCTTGATCTAGACCAACGGTGTCCATTCTTTTGGGTTCCTTGGGTGACACTGGAAGAAGTATAGTCTCGGGCCACACAAATACATGAATACTAATGATAGCTGATGAGAAAAAAAAATTGTAAAATATCTCATAATGTTTCTTAGTTTACAAACTTGTGTTGGGCCACATTCAAAGCTGTCCTGGGCCACATGTGGCCTGGGAATTGGACAAGATTTTCTAGACAATGATCATAAATGACTGTTACAGAGAATAGGTGAAAGACTGATGGGGAACTTTATAACACATAAAGGATCACTTCAAAAGAATAGACGCAGTAATCAACTGTAACATCACAAAAAAAAGAGAGGGAACTAGACATCACATGACACCTGATGTTATGCAATAGGAAATACAGATGCTTCTTGACATACAATGGAGTACATCCAGTAAATCCACTGTAAACTGGAAATACTGTAAGTTGAAAATGTACCTAATACACCTAACCTACCAAACATCATAGTTTAGCCTAGCCTACCTTAAACATGATCCAACACTTAATTTAGCCTATAGTTGGGCAAAATCACCGAACACAAAGACCTAACATAAAATTCTATAACGAAGTTATCATAAAGAATTTTGCATCAAATTTCAAAGTACAGCTTCTACTGAATGCATATGACTTTTGCAGTATCATAAAGTCAAAAAATCGTAAGTTGAACCATCGTGAATTGGGGATCACCTGTATTCAGTACCATGCAATAAAGTAGTATGACTAAAAAGTCTAACCAACCACTTGCAGAAAATATAAGAAATAAAGGAGCTTGTTAAATAACCACAGAGATGCAATCAGCAAAACCCTGAATGTGGGAAATTCCAAAGAACAAATGATCTGATTTCCTCAATAAATAAATGGCAAGGAAAAGAGTTAAAGAAAAAATATTACCAATTGAAAGGAAAGTTAAAAATAGCAACCAAGTGCTATGGACCTTGTTTTGAATCCCAAGTAAAAAACAAACCATGTTTTTAAGGGAAAAAAAGATACAATCACAGAAATGTGAATACTGACTGGATCTGATGTTACAGAATTCTTTAATTTTTAAAAGGTGAAATCATGGTGCTGTATTTGTATTTGTCTTATGCATCCTCATGTTTTAGAAACAAATAGTACTTTCCAAAAACATCATATGATGTCTGAAATTTGCTTTTAAAATATTTGGGACCAGGTGCGGTGGCTCAAGCCTGCAATCTCAGCACTTTGGGAGGCTGAGATGGGTGGATCATGAGGTCAGGTGTTTGAGGCCAGCCTGACCAACATGGTGAAACTTCGTCTCTACTAAAAATACAAAAATTAGCCAGGTGTGGTGGCATGCGCCTGTAATCCCAGCTACTCAGAGGCTGAGGTAGGAGAATACCTTGAACCCGGGGAGGCGGAGGTTGCAGTGAGCCGAGATCACGCCACTGCGCTCCAGCCTGGGTAACAGAGTGAGACTCTGTCTCGGGAAAAAAAAAAAAAATTGGGAGGCCAGAAGCGGTAGGTAGCTCATGCCTGTATTCCCAGCATTCTGGGAGGCCAAGGAGGGCAGATCACTTGAGGTCAGGAGTTCAAGACCCGCCTGGCCAACTTGGTGAAACCCCATCCCTACCAAAAATCCAAAAATTAGCCAGCGTGTTAGTGCACACTTGTAATCCCAGCTACTCGGGAGGCGGAGGCAGGAGAATTGCTTGAATCCAGGAGGTGGGGGTTGCAGTGAGCCGAGATCACGCCACCGCACTCCAGCCTGGGTGACAGAGCGAGACCCTGTCTCAAAAAATAAATAATAACAATAATAATAAAAAATTGGGGTTAGTAGTAAGGGTATAGATAAAATATGATTGACCATGTAATTATAGAAATTGGTGATGGAGATACAGTGGTTTATTAAACTAGTCTATCTAGTTTTACATAATTGAAAACTTCTTAATAATTTAAAATTGATGTAAAAATAAAAACCCCAAAATGGAAAAAAGTATTCACCATCTGGGAGCTCAAGTTTCCCTAAAAAGTATAATAAAAATTACTCCATTCTACTGAAATCCAAATTCAGAACCCACAGAGATGTAAGGGTAACAGGAAAGGAAGGAAAGGGAAAGGGAGCCAAGAGGCAGAAAAGGAAAAAGAAGAAAGCTGTCACTCATTCTTCCCTTCCCTTACCCTGGTTAATGACAAAGTAGTGAGGGGTGGCCTGTTGCTCCTCTAAAAATGTCCTGGCAGGGACAAAGAGTATTTTACTTTATGAGAAAAGGTTTCCCATGAAAATCACTCTACGTCAAGCTGTAAATATTATCTGATGTTCTCAGAGGTCCCAATGACCTTGGCTATTTCAAAGCAGGAAATAACAAGGAAGGAAGAGAAAATTTTTCAGAGTTGGGGAAAAGTTTCTCTCCCCAACTTCCTCAAAATTGAGAAGAATAAAAACTGAAGAAAAAACTAAAACATGCAGTATTCTGCTTAACTCAATTCACAGTTAATAGCCTTAATGGTACTGAATGGTCCCAAATAGCTATTCAAATTTTTGAAGAGTATCTCAGACCATTTAAGTTAACTCTACTAAATACAGCTGTGGACAACCCAGTTGGGGGCATAGGGGACAATCTTCACATCTCACCATAATATGGTATGTCCCTCATATTTGAACATTTTATTAAATACTCAATACGTAATGGTCAATACAAACCAGACTGCCACTGCATACAGACTAGCCTGAAAACAGTTTTTGGAAAAAAAAAAAATGCAGTCTAAAAATATTAACTATACAAACATCACATCTATTGAAAATACACATTTCACATTAAACACAAACAAAACTTTAAAGGCACCTGCTAGGTCAACACTTGCTGATTACGAATACTCACTTAAAAACTGCCAGATCCCTAGTGACGACTCCAACTTTCTTAACGCCCTATAAAATATACTTAAGATGGAATTTCTATTACTTTAAAAATGCATCTGGTGATGATTTTTCCCTAAATAAATACAGGGGGAAGGCCAGGAGCGGTGGTTCACGCCTGTAATCCCAGTACTTTGGGAGGCTGAGGTGGGTGAATCACGAGGTCAAGAGATTGAGACCATCCTGGCCAACATGGTGAAACCCCGTCTATACTAAAAATACAAAAATTAGCTGGTTGTGGTGATGTGTGCCTGCAGTCCCAGCTACTTGGGAGGCTGAGGCAGGAGAATCACTTGAACCCAGGAGGTGGAGGTTGCAGTGAGCCAAGATTGCACCACTGCACTCCAGCCCGGGGACAGAGCAAGACTTCATCTAAAAAAAGAAAAAAAAAAGGAAAAAAGATTGAGACTTTCCTTAAAACCATCCTATATATATAACAGTTTTTAAAAAACCACAAGAGGATACAGAAAGGTAACAACCCAACCTAAGCCTTATTATTGTTATTACTGCTAATAATAATAGCAGCTAAGATTACTACGTGCCAGACCCTGTGCTAAGCATATTACAAGCATAATTACCTGCTTCACAATCACTCAGAAAGGCAGTTACTATCACCACTTCCAGATAAGAAAAATGAAGCTATAAAAAGTTAGTATCTTACCTAAGCTCTACTATACCTGATCACAGATGAGACTAGAATGGTCCTACAATGTCAGAAAAAAAAATGTATGGAATATCTAAAGATGGTATCAAATCTCACTCAAAAAGCACTTTACAGTAGTATCTGAAATATTTCACTATAGAAACACGCAGAGTTCATCTATTAATATACAAAGCAATGATGTGGAACCTGTGTCGAACAATTTATTATCCTTTTCTTCTTCCCTAAGTAGGGCAGCTTAGTCCTTTCCTTGTATATATTGCCAAATTGCTGTTCCTAAGGAGTAAAATCTAATAGACAGCAGTTCATCATAATCACGCAGTGCCAACGCAGTTCAAACGGTCAAAAACTTAAGAATCGGCAAAATTAAGGATCCATTCCGAGTTCTGCCTCATTATTATTTTTGTGTCCTTTACCCACCAGCAGGGACTCAGACTCCGTGTCTGCGAAATGGAGATACTACTTAGACCCAGTGGAGCAAATCCTCATTAAATGTTTGCTTCCTCCCCTTCTCAAATAAAAGCAAGGTCCAAATATACCTAAGCCAGAGCTTCCAAAGTCTGATCCAAAGAATATCAGTTCTTTGAGGGATGCTATAAGCAGTATTTCCCAAACTTTGGGCACAGATTACTTATTACAGCACAACATTGTTTAGAGTAACTACCGTGGGAGACACTGGCCAAAGAATTTTCACATAGATTAAATAAAACAACAACAACTTTATTCAGATTCTGTGATCACTCTTTTAGTTCCTTAGTGCTCATTTTTATGTACTATCTAGTTCCCATCTTAATTCCATATAGTTGAGCTGACAATTAATTACCTCTGGTTATATGAGTATTCTATATATTAAATGCTATACATCAGGGGTTTCTGTGGCCTATTAGGAACCAGACCGCACAGCAGGAGGTCAGCAGCAGGCAAGCAAGCAAGGCTTCATCCGTATTTACAGCGGCTCCTCACTGCTCACATTACCACCTGAGCTCCGCCACCTGTCAGATCAGCAGCAGCATCAGATTCTCATAGAAGTGTGAACTCTATTGTAAACTGCACATGCGAGGGATCTAGGTGCGCATTCCTTATGAGAATCTAGTGCCTGATAATCTATCACTGTCTCCCCAGCACTCCCAGATGGGACTGTCTAGTCACAGGAAAAGAAGCTCAGGGCTCCTACTGATTCTACACTATGGTGAGTTGTATAATTATTTTATTATATATTACAATATAATAATAATAAAGTGCACAATAAATGAAATGCACTTGAATCATGCCAAAACCATCCACCCTGGTCCATGGAAAAATTGTCTTCCACAAAAGCAGTCCTGGTGGCAAAAAGGCTTGGGACCACTGCCATTACATTAAGAATCCAGATATATTCTTTTAAGTGGTGTCTTAAAAAATCCACCTATTAGTACATGAAACACAGGGCTTATTGCAAAGTTAACAGAAAACTGTGTTTTTCCATTAGTCTTCCAGCTACAGAATAGAAGGGAAAGGGAGGGAAAAGTTCACATGTCAGTTTTACTTATTGAATATTAAGTCAATGATTAAAAATGAAATGTCAGCCTGGCCCCGACCTGCAGGCAATAGGCGTGGCAGAGAATGAGAGTCAATTACACTATATCTGAATTTTTGTATCATCACAGAATTTCACTGTAATCTGACACTTAAAACACTCATCAAGAAAAGTTCAATTCAGGGGCACAGAAAATTTTCTCCAACTCATGAAAATGATAAATCAACCTTTTCTATTAATATTTAACTATGTTCGGCCAGGCGTGGTAGCTTACGCCTGTAATCCTAGTACTTTGGGAGGCTGAGGGAGGAGGATCACGTGAGGTCAGGAGTTCAAGGCTACTCTGGCCAACATGGCGAACAGGTGGTTCGCCATGGTAGAGAACACCGTCTCTAACAAAAAACACAAAAATTGGCCGGGCATGGTGGTACGTGCCTGTAATCCCAACTACTCGAGAGGCTGAGGCAGAAGAATTGATTGAACCCAAAAGGCAGAGGTTGCCATGAGCTGAGATCGTGCCACTGCACTTCAGCCTGAGCAAGACTCAGTCTCAAAAATAATAATAATAATAATAATAATTAACTATCTTCAAACACTATAAAAATACTTCTTAAAAAGAAAAACATGACAATCAACTATGTATTACAATTTGGTTTCTATATATTTTTTTTTTTTTTTTTTTTTTTTGAGACGGAGTCTCGCTCTGTCGCCCAGGCTGGAGTGCAGTGGCCGGATCTCAGCTCACTGCAAGCTCCACCTCCTGGGTTTAAGGCATTCTCCTGCCTCAGCCTCCCGAGTAGCTGGGACTACAGGCGCCAGCCACCTCGCCCGGCTAGCTTTTTGTATTTTTTAGTAGAGACGGGGTTTCACCGTGTTAGCCAGGATGGTCTCCATCTCCTGACCTCGTGATCCGCCCGTCTCGGCCTCCCAAAGTGCTGGGATTACAGGCTTGAGCCACCGCGCCCGGCCTGGTTTCTATATTTAAGATTCAAAGTTTTCCATTTTTCAACATTCATCATTTATTATATGACAACTAAGTACAAAGGATTTTCCAGTACAAGAATAATATAAAACAACAACAAAAATTATTGAGACCAATAACCATGGGAACTAATAAGGACAGAGGCAGGTGAAGTGTAACACTTCTGTTCTGCCTTGAATCAAACTATGATACGTTAACTGAGCTCAAAATTTGTGCCTTCAAGTTACCAGAAGTAGCAAGGCTCCATTTCTGTACATTCACATACTCTTAGGACAGTAAAGTAGTTAAGAATAAGAGCTCCAGACTAAATTACCTGGGTTGGAATCCAGGCTCCGCCACCTGTTGGCTATGAAACCTTGGCAAGAGTTACTTAACTTCTCTAACATTGTTTCATCTGTTAAAGATAAGGTGCTCCTGGCTAAGCTCTGTGGCTCACATCTACAATCCCTGTACTCTGAGAGGACAGGGCAGAAGAATTGCTTGAACCCAGCCTGGACAACATAGGGAGACCCTACCTCTACAAAAAAATTTTTCAAAAAAATTAGCCTGGCATGGTGGTACAGGCCTGTAGTCCTAGCTAACTGAAAGGCTGAGGCAAGAGTAACACCTGAGCCCAGGAGGTAGGCTGCAGTGAGCCACAACCACACCACAGCACTTCGGCCTGGGCAAGAGAGCAAGACCTCATCTCAAAGAAAAAAAGAAATGGATAGGAGCTCGGGCTCAAAACTGATTTTGCAATACGGATTTCAACTACACTTTTTACCCATCTCTTATAGTCACTGTTTTATAGCACCAGATCAGTTTTAAAAGCAAGGTATTTGCTCTTAAAATTTTTATTTTAAAATAAAATAAACTTTACTTATATATGACTGATAATTACTTTCTCCTCCATAAGTAACACTACAAAAAGTAAAAGTTCCTAAGCCTTACCCTAAGAAACCTTAAGTCTTCCAATTTCAGGCAATTATCTTATTCCCTTTCCAAATTATAAAGGCCAGTGGAGCAATTAAGAGAATAGGTTCAAAGTATGGCTATGCATCTTGCTGGCTGTGTAAAGCTCTGAAAGCTTCAGTTTCCTCATTTATAAATTCAATTTGCCTTAGAAGACTGTGATGAAGATTAAATAAGATACAAACAAGTTGCTTAAAATAGAGAATAGAAAAACCATGGAGAAAAACCGTAAAACAAAGAGTTGGTTTTTTGAAAAAATGAAATCAACAAACCCTTAGACTACAGAAAAAAAGAGAGGGGTCTCAAATATACAAAATGAGAAATGAAAGTGGAGACATTACAACAGATGCCTCAGAAATAAAAAGAGTTGGCCAGGTGCAGTAGCTCACGACTGTAATCCCAGCACTACGGGAAGCCGAGGTAGATAGATCACTTGAGCCCAGGAGTTCAAGACCAGCTTGGGCAACATGGTGAAACGCTGTCTCTACAAAAAATACAAAAATTAGCTGGGCATTGTAGCACATATCTGTAGTACCACTCAGGAGGCTGAAGCAGGAGGATCACTTGAGACCAGGAATTGAGACTGCAGTGAACATACATCACACCACTACAGTGCAGCTTGGGTAACAGGGTGAGGACCTGAAGAAACAAAGGACGGAAGAAAGGAAGGAAGGAAGGAAGGAAGGAAGGAAGGAAGGAAGGAAGGAAGGAAG
>NW_012115044.1:7205377-7205703 GCF_000951035.1 Colobus angolensis palliatus
ACCACCACGTCTGGCTAATTTTTGTATTTTTGTAGAGATGGGGTTTCACCATGTCGGTCAGGCTGGTCTCGAACTCCTGACCTCATGATCCACCCTCCTCAGCCTCCCAAAGTGCTGGGATTACAGGTATGAGCCACCACGCCCAGCCCTGAGAAACCATTATGAACAATTACATGCCAACAAATTTGATAACTTAGAGGAAAGGAATACCTAGAAAAGTACAACCTGCCAAGGTTGAATCAGGAAAAAATAGAAAACCTAAATAGACCCGTAACAAATAAAAATATTGAACCAGTGGTAATTAAAAACCTCCCAACAAAGAAAAG
>NW_012115044.1:7206103-7211650 GCF_000951035.1 Colobus angolensis palliatus
GGTGACAGAGCGAGACTCCGTCTCAAAAAAGAAAAGAAAAGAAAACTACAGGCCAATATTTTTGATGAACACTGATGATACAAATATCCTCAGTAAAATATTAGCAAGTCAAATTCAACAACATATCAAAAAATTACACATCATGATGAAGTGGGATTTATATGGGCATCCAAAGCTGGTTTAACATACACAAATCAATCAATGTGATATATTAAGAGACTGAAAGAAAAATGACACAATCATATCAACTGACAGAAAAAGCATTCAACAAAGTTAAACCTTCTTGATAAAAACTCTTTAACAGTTTAAAAATAGAAGGCAAGTTCCTCAACATAATAAGGCCATCTATGAAAAACCCACAGCTAACAACATAATCAACAGGGAAAAACGGAGAACTTTCCTCTTAAGACCTGATACAAGGCAAAGATGCCCACTCTGACCACTTCTATTCAGCAGAGTACTAGAAGTGCTGGAAGAGCTTGTCTAAATCAAGAGCATTTAGACAAGAAAAAGGAAAAAAAAAGTAAAGTTAACCAAATCAGAAAATTACCTCTATTTGCAGATGGCATGATTCCATATATAGAAAACTCCAAAGACCACATGAAAAACCGTTAGATCTAATAAATTAATTTTGTAAAGTTGTAGGATATAAAATCAACATAAAAAATTCATGGCATTTCCATACACAAATAATGACTAAGCTGAAAAAGAAATTAAGAAAACAGCTCCATTTGTGTTAGTATCAACAAACAAAATACTTAGGAATAAATTTAACCAAAAAGTTGAAAGACCTGTACACTGAAAACAAAAACACTGATGAAAGAAAATGAAGAGGACACAAATAAATGGACAGAATTCCAAGCTCATTAATCAAAAGAATATTGTTAAAATTACCATACTACCCAAAGCAACACATAGATTCAACGCAATTCCTTTCAAAATCCCAATGGCATTCTTCACAAGAGTAGAAAAAGCAATCCTAAAATTCACATGGAAGCATCAGACTCTGAACAGCCAAGGCAATTCTGAGGAAAAAAAAAAAAAGTTGGAGGCTTCAGGCTTCCTGAGTTAAAATTAAGTTACAAAGCAACTATAATCAAAATAGTTTAGTACTGCCATAAAAACAGACACACAGACCAGTGCAACAGAATAGAGAGCCCAGCAACAAATCCAAACACAGACAGTCAACTAATTTTCAACAAAGGCACCAAGACAACATAATTCTTGAATAAATGGTGCTGGGAAAATGGATTTCCACATGCAAAATAATGACACTGAATTCTCATCTTACACCAGACACAAAAACCAACTCAAAATGGATAAAAACCTAAACATAAGGCTTGAAGGCATGCAATTCCTAGAAGTTGGCCTTGGCAATGACTTCTTACATGACACCAAAACACAGGAAACAAATGTCAAAATAGATGAGACTACATCAAACTAAAAAGCTTCTGCACAGCAAAGGAAACAACAAAATAAAAAGACAACCTACAGATTGGGAAAAGATTATTGGCAAACCATATATCTGATAAGGGGTTAATATTCAAGATTTACAAAGAAATCATACAACTCAACAGTAAGAAAACATATAATTTAAAAATGGGCAAAGGAGGTGAACAGACATCTCCCCAAAGGTGACATAAAAAATGGCCAACAGGTATATGAAAAGGTGCTCATCACGAATCATTAGAGAAATAGAAATCAAAACCACGATGAGATACCACCTCACCCCTGTTAGGATAGCTATTATCAAAAAAGTAAAAATAAAAAAATAAAAAATTAAGTGTTGGCAAAGGTGTAGAGAAAAGAGAACCCCTGTACACTATTGGTGAGAATGGAGATTAGTGTAGCCACTATGGAAACAGTATGGAGGTTTCTAAAGAAACTAAAAATAGAACTATCATATGACCCAGTAATTACTCTTCTGGGTATACACAAAACGTTATGAAATCATCACTTTGTAGGGAACACGCATTCCCATGTCCACTACAGCATTATTCACAACAGCCAACATATGGAACCAACCTAGGTGTCCATCAGTGGACAAACGGTTAAACTTCAGTGTGTGTATACATATGTGTGTGTGTGTGTATACACATATGGATGGAGCTGAAGGACATTAACTGAAATAAGCTATACAGAGAAAGAAAAATATTTCACGATCTCAATTATATGTGAAATATTTTTTCAAAAAAAGGTCAAATATACAGAGATAGAGAATAAACTGGTTAGCAGAGTCTGAGCAGGGAAGGAAATGGGGAGATGTAGGTCAAAAGCATAGGAAGCAGCAAATACCTGGGATAAACATGTCAAAAGATCTAACGTGCAACATGAAGACTATAGTTAATAATAGCATATTGTACACAGGCTTTTGTTGAGTGTTAAATAGATTACAGTTGCTCTTGGTTGGGGCGGGGGACCAGTAACTATGTGAGATGGAGATGTTAATTTGTTTTACTATAGTAATCATTTTATTATAATATGTATCACATTAACATCATGTTGTATATCTTAAATATACATAGTAACATTTTAAATTAATTGCTTACTATCGTACAATGACATAGTAAGTACTCAAAAATTTTCTTCCTTTACTTCAAGTCTGGAGGGCCTGGGATCAATATCCGGAACCTATTCCCTACTAACTGTAAGGCCCCCGAATAAATCAATTAAAAATATACGTTATCTTAACCTCAGATGCTTCACTCATTAAATGGAGCAAATATTGTGACAGAACATTGTGAAAGTGAAATGGAATGAGAGTGCTTGGCACACAATACACATTCAAAGGGTAGCTGAATCTGAATTCTAAAACTCAGGCCATCATCAACAGCATCCAGAGAAACTCAAAATCTATCATGACCACAAACTTTTTTCTAATTAGCTTCTTCCCCCACCCCAACTCCTATGGTCGACAGCAGCATTTCTTACCTCTTTCCCAGACTTCAGAAAGTACACAGGCTTTCTCAGCTATATGTAAGAAATTAACAACAACAACAAAAATGTGTTTTTAATTAAATATAATGTAAAATGCATTTTAAAACAATGTCCTACTCCTAATACTGAAAGCCAACAAGCTATACAACTTATATTGATACCATAACCCATACAGTGCAGGCAGGCAATCTCCTGTCTCTGGGTCTTCTTTTCTAAGGACCCAGGAATTGGCCCACCTGCTCCCATTTTGGAAGTCATGACAAATACGACAAATACACCTTTTGTTTCTAACTAAGTTCTCCTTCTCCAATGTAGAGCAGAAATATCATACTAGAACTTCTCCTCTATCTTTTTTTTTCTTTTTTTTTTTTTCTGAGATCGAGTCTTGCTCTGTTGCCCAGGCTGGAGTGCAAGTGGCACGATCTTGGCTCACTGCAACCTCTGCCTCCCAGGTTCAAGTGATACTCCTGACTCAGCCTCCCATGTAGCTGGGATTACAGGAACGCACCACCATGCCCAGCTAATTTTTGTATTTTTAGTAGAGACAGGGTTTCACCATGTTGGCTAGGGTGGTCTCGAACTCCTGACCTCAGGGATCCACCAGCCTCAGCCTCCCTCTCGGAGAGATTACAGACATGAGCCACTGCAACTGACCTGTCTCCTCTATCCTTTCAAAAAGCATAGCTCTTCTTTAATCTACAATCTGACAGGAAATTATACACACATGCACACCCACATTTTTTTCTTTTTAAGACAGTCTCACTCTCTTGCCCAGGCTGGAGTGCAGTGGTGCGATATCGGCTCACTGCAACCTCCACTTCCCAGGTTCAAACGATTCTCCTGCCTCAGCCTCCCTATAGCTGGAATTATAGGTGCCTGCCACCATGCCTGGCTAATTTTTGTAATTTTAGTAAATATGGGGTTTCACCATGTTGGTCAGGCTAGTCTCGAACTCCTGATCTCAAGTGATCCACCCGTCTCAGCCTTCCAAAGTGCTGGGATTACAGGAGTGAGCCACCGCACCCAGCCTATATAAACATATTTTTTAACGGCCTCAAAGTCTCTCAGTAAAAGTTATTCCTGATGTTCAACTGAATTTAAATAGAATTATACCTTGTTCTTTAGTAAATTCTCTTGGTTCAAGAAGGGCATAACAACTATTTGCTACTTACAGAGAAATTTCTTCCATGTCTAAGACTTGTACCCTAGACCAACCAAACATCTCACAATGCACACACATTTAATCACAGAAAGAAATACCATGCTGATATGTGGAAAGCAATTTATTTTTCAAAACCAAATATAGACAGTCATATTCTACCACTATTTAAGAATTTGTATTATAGCCAGGCGAGGTGGCGCACACCTGTAATCCCAGCACTGTGGGAGACCAACATGGATGGATTGTTTGAGCTCAGGAATTCAAGACCAGCCTGGGCAATATAGCCAAATTTCATCTCTACAAAAAATACAAAAATGAGCCAGGCATGGTGGCGCACTCCTGTGGACCCAGCTAATGTGGAGGCTGAGGTGGAAGGATTGCTTGAGCCCATGAGGTTGAGGCTGCAGTGAGCCAAGATCACATCACTGCACTCCAACCCGATCAACAGAGCAAGATTCTGACTCCAAAAAAGGTGGGAGGAGGGGGAGGGAAGAAGAAGGAACAAGGAAGACGACGACGACACTCTTTCCTCTAATTAAAAAAAAAAAGTTGCATTATTTAGCAATAGAATCCCTATTGTTTATTAATATTTCTCACCCTCTCTGGGAAAGCTCTAGAATTGACATACTAATATAACAAACAAACGAACGTCATCTTAAAGACTCAAAAAGAGGTCTTGTAAAAATTAGTTTCGGCCAGGCGCAGTGGCTCATGCCTATAATCCCAACACCGTGGGAGGGCAGGATCATTTGAGGACAGGAGTTTGAAACCAGCCTGGCCAGCATTGTGAAACCCTGCCTCTACTAAAAACACAAAAATTAGCCAGGCATGGTGGTGGACACCTATAATCCCAGCTACTCGGGAGGCTGAAGCATGAGAATCGCTTGAACGCAGGAGGCGGAGATTGCAGTGAGCCAAATCGCGCCACTGCTCTCCAGCCTGGGCAATACAGCGAGACTTAGCCTCAAAAAAAAAAAAAAAACCACAGTTTCACACCTCCCCCACAATACAATTACACTCCTAAGTACATTCATGATGAAAGGACTTTTCATATTTAAATACTGTGTTTACTTTATTCTTTTGCAGAGTAAGCTACTTGGTGTAAGGAAAGAAACTGAATTGTCAGGTTTCATTGTTACAAATCTCTCTTCTGTCCTTAGCCACTCCAAATAAAAGAATGGAAGGGGATACCATAGTAGCTTCACAGGCTCAATGTTTCAAAGGTACTGTGCTTACCAACCAGTGCAACCTAGCACCCAAGTCCTTGCTTTCATTCGGTCATCCATCCAAAGATTTCAGAGCCACTCAGCGCTAAGCACATAGCGCAACAGAAATGTCTGTATTTCTATGTCTCTATGTCTCTTTCCTTTCCCTACTATCATTCCTTCACATTAAAAAAATTAAAAAAAAAAAAAAAAAAAAAAACCGGGCCGGGCACAGTGGCTCAT
>NW_012115044.1:7212055-7243839 GCF_000951035.1 Colobus angolensis palliatus
ACAAACTGCCTTCAACTAGAATATGTACTAAGTGTCCCAATACAAAAAGGACTGTGTTTATGTCATGTTGGAACTTACGATCTCCTACGGAGAAATAAGACACGTTAACGAGAATACAAGGAAGAACATTAGAAGGGCCACAGAAAGTGGCGAAGGAGTCATATGCAAGTGAATTTCATGCCTTGTGGTAAGCATGAATAGGAGTTGAAGTGGTATCTGAGACTGAAAGCCAGCCAGGTCTTTGAAACAGCAAGGGGAAATAACATACGACAAAATATATTTGCACGGATAAAATTCCATTGGGGCCAACATCTAATTATCTTAACAGCAAAAATTTCAATAGCTATTTTAACAGTTTTACTAAATAAAAGTGGAAAGAATCACTACCCACCCTACAGCAAGCCCCTTTCTGAAAAACGTAACAATCTTCAGCCTCTTTTAATGTGATCTAAAATTTAAAAATAAGCTGAAAACATGATTAACAACAAAGGCACAAATCAATGAAATGTTTTTAAACCACACACATCTTTTCCATTACTTAAGAATAACAAAAATAATATAATTCCTGGACAAAATTCTAAGCCTGCACTGTCCAATACAGTAACTACTAGCAACATGCGGCTAATGAACACTTGAAATGCGGCTAGCTCAAATTAGTATGTTCTTTTTTGTTGTTGTTCAGAAAGAGTCTCGCTGTGTCACCCAGGCTGGAGTGCAGTGGCACAATCTCAGCTCACTGCAACCTCTGCCTCCCAGGTTCAAGCAATTCTCTGTCTCAGTTTCCCAAGTAGCTGGGATTACAGGTGTCCGCCACCATGCCCAGCTAATTTTCGTATTTTTAGTAGAGATGGGGTTTCACCATCTTGGCCAGGCTGGTCTTGAACTCCTGACCTTGTTATCCACCCGCCTCAGCCTCCCAAAGTGCTGGGATTACAGGCATGAGCCACCACGCCTGAACCCCAAATTAGTATGTTCTTTAAGTGTAAAACACTCACTAGGTTATAAAGATTTACTACCCAAAAAAAAAGAATGTAAAATATCTCAATAATTTTTATATTGGTTACATCTTGATATATTATTAGTTTGGATACACTAGGTTAAATAAAATATATTACCAAAATTAATTTCACATGTGTCTATTTTTCAAAGTGATTCATAGAAAATTTAAAATTATATATATAATTCACATTTTTGACTTATATTTCTTCTGAAAAGCTCTAGTCTAAACAATTACTTAATATTAATATTTTTCAGATTTTTGTACTTGCCTCATATTGGCATGGTAATCACTTGATAAAATGATACAAAGTAAACTTCGAGCATCTATTTCTCAGTATCTAGATACTGCAAGGGTGAGGATATCTGCCCAAAAGGTGTATAGCTTCTTAACTGACCTTTTGGAACAAATATGGAAAAAAACAATGAACAACTTTTCCAGGTATATTTATCAAACACTTATCGGATGAGAACTATTCAATGATACAAAGACATGGGATCCAGGAAACTGGAGAGCCAACCCTGAAGAGCAATGAAAGAAGTCAGAGGATGACAGCTGTACAACGGGGCCTGGAGAACAACCAGGTCAGATCCCAGCAGTTCGACGACCGCTCCAGGAAAACAAAGGGGGCAGGAGGCAGGTAGAGATTCAGAGAATGTCTGATAAATGGGTACATTTGGGGGGAAGAATTGAGATTATAATTATTACAATCAGTACAAAAAAAAAAAGAAAGAAAATGGCAACAATGAAGTCTAAAAAGATTAAAAGCAAAGGAAACATGTGACTGCCACTTTGAAACAGCTTAATAGCTCCTTAACACGTTAAACAGAGAGTTACCATTATCACCCAGCCATTCCACTACTTAGGTACATTCGTTATGTCCACACAAAAACTTGCACACAAATGTTCACAGCAGCATATTCATACTAGTCAAAAAGCAAAAACAACCCAAATGTCCATCAACTAATAAACAAATCGTGGGATTTCCATACAATGAAATGTTATTCAGCAATAAAAAGGAATGAAGTACTAATACATGCTATAACATGAGAGAACCCTGAAGACATTATGCTAAGCAAAACAGTCATAAATGGCCACATATTACATAAATCCATTTATATGAAATGTCCAGAACAGGCAAATCTATAAAGACAGAGAGTGGACTAGTGGTTGCCTAGAGCTGTGGGGAAGGGGAACATAGGGAATGACTGCTAATGGGTATAAGCTTTATTTCTGAAATGATAAAAGTGCTCTAAAATTAGATGGTTAGGATGGTTACACAAGTCTGTGAACACCTGTGAACTGAAAAAATGAATGTTACGGTATGTGAATTATATCTCAATAAAACTATTCTCATAAGGAAACATGATCACTGTGTACTACTTGTTTCTACACAGAATACTGTGTTCCATGTCTACATACTGAGAATTTGCATAATTTAAATAAATAATAGTTTTTAAATAGTGGTATAATTATATCAGTATGAAAGCAAAAGGGAGATGGGCATGACAATAAATGATGTCTACCACTACAAGACAAAAAAATATAAAATTAATTTTAAGAAACAGATAAAAAGTATATAATTAAAAATATGATAAAAACTACTAGAGGAAACAGCTGTCATAGCCAATGTTGCTTCTAAGAAGTAGGACTGGAAGACAGATTACTTTCCTTCATAAGCCCTTCTGTACTATTTCATTTCTTTAAATCATAAATATATTCTTTTATAAAAGTAATTTTTATTCAACAACTAAGGGGTGCTTGATTTAGGAGCAGAATGAAACCATACGCTCTTAAAGAGGTAAAAGGCACAGGCTTCATTGACATTGACGCACTCTGCGCCTCTGATCTCTCAAGAGAACAGGTTTTCTCATCTGAGATGTTAGAAAAATAGAAAGTTAAAAAATCATCCTTTGTCTTTTCCTTTACCATGAAATAAACATCTATTTTAAATGTGCTATTAATTGTTCATTGGTTAGGACTATTAACATTTTACCTCTAATTGCCACGAGAGGAGCTCTGTCATTGTTGCACTTATTCTCCAACTAACTTACATTCAGAGACATAAATATTTACTAACTTAATAGGTTGAAAAATACCAATTTTCTAGAGTTAGTGATTTAAATTTTTTTTAATTCTAACACTTCTGCTAAAGCTATTGTTAATTTATGTATGTATACACAAAATGCAAGTCTACTATAGAAATCAGTAATCTGTAAAGATTCAGAATACCTATGAAAGGACACATAAGAAATTGTAATGCCAGTGGTCTCCAGGACAGAGAACCGGTTGTTGCAGAGCAAGAGAGAAGGAAGACTTCACTGAATATCTTTAAAATTTTGAACCATGTGAGTAAATTACATTTTTTAAAATTTAAAGCAAAATAAGTAAATAAAACATGCAATTATCCGGCACACTGCACTCAATAATTACTGCCATTATTGCCATATGTTATGAAAATATGATATACAGTACATTGCTCTTCCATATACATGTAATTATATCTTATTATTAAAACTCTACCAACTCAAAACTTCCCCCTTTCTTTCATAATTTAAGTAATGTGTAGAATATGAAAACCCTGCAATTCCACTGGGGCAAATGTCCCTGCAAATACTATCAGTCTGATGTCAGACATAATACCAGTACCTCTAACTCTTCAGGTGCTCACACCACATACTCAAAATCTAGCATCAGAAATTTACCTGACTCAACTCAACAACTTCAACACAAGTCATGAAGAAAGTGTTAATCAATTTAAAAGTATTAACTGATTTTGCTGCACTTTGCGAGGCCGAGGTCAGCAGATTGCCTGAGGTCAGGAGTTTGGGACTAGTCTGGCCAACATGGTGAAACCACGTCTCTACTACAAATACTAAAAAAATTAGCGGGCCATGGTGGCATATGCCTGTAAATCCCAGTTAATCCGGAGGCTGAGGCAGGGGAATTGCTTGAACCAGGGAGGTGGAGGTTGCAGTGAGCCAAGATTGTGCCACTGTACTCCAGCCTGGGCAACAGAGTGATATTCCGTTTCAAAAAATAAAATAAAATAAAATAAAGTTAAAAAAAAGAAGTAAAATGGGTTAATTTTATAAAGTAACAGGAAGTAGACAGCATTGCACTTAAAGAAGATACCTTTCCTTCGAAAAAAATCTAAAACACCCAACCTTTCTAGTTATATTAGCCAATTAAGCCCCTAAGAATTTCTCAGACCTCCAAAAGAAAAACTACTTTACCACTATCACCCTTTTTCTTCAGCCCAAGAATTAAGATACCCAGCTTTTCAACAATTCTCATAGGCCATAAATGTATCTAGTAAAGTTCCTCTCTAAATAGCTATTCATAATTCGTAAGAAAGCTTAAATGACTCCATGCAGTGCCTTCTAAGCAGTCCACAAACAAAAGGTACGAGCCAGCCAAAATCCAAGTAGCAATTCCATATATACCAAGGAGGGAAAAAAAACAGAAACAGTAAGACAACAAATCTTAAATCAGATAAAACTCTGCTGCTGAGTTAATAAATGTAGATGGACAATGGAAGAAAGAGTTGGAAACAATACCTTGGGCTAGCACACTAAAGACTTTAGTACCTTTATTCATATTGCTGAAATTCAGCTAGAAGATGGTGAATTGGACAGAGATAACCCAGTTCTCTTCATCACTTCAGTGATCAACAAATTACAGATGTTTTATGTAGCTTATGCAGAAGCCCAGGTCTCCAGAAGAGATTTTTCTACCTCCTGCCTCTTTAAAACAGAATTAATATTCTCCAACGGGTACAGTGGCTCATGACTGTAATTCCAGCATTTTGGGAGGCTGAGGCAGAACTGCTTGATTCCAGGAGTTCAAGACCAGCCTGGACAAGATGGCAAAACCCCCTGTCTACAAAAACTACAAAAATTAGCCAGACATATTGGCGCGTGCCTATAGTCCCAGCTACTCCAGAGATTGAGGTTAAAAGATCACCAAGCCCAGGAGGCAGAGGCTGTAGTGAGCCAAGACTGCACCACTGCACTCCAGGCTAGGCATGGGCAACACAGCGAGACCCTGTCTCCAAAAAACAAAAAAATTTCTCTGGGTGAACGTTTTGAACAATTATCAGAGTGATTTACCCTGGATCTGTATGAACTTACATATGCTACATACACTAAGTAATCCCAATATGCTTGTTTCCCCGAATCATCCATTCTTTTCAGTAGCATAATGCTTAATCAGTATCTATCCATTACCCTCTGATTTGTGATTTCAAAAAAACCAGACGACTCAATGAATTACAACTATGTGTTAAATAATAACAAAGAACCATTAATAAAAGCCTGAAGACTAACCTATGAGCAAAGTTTATACTCCATTTGCCTGCAGATATTAGCTGCTCAGGAGAGCTCCTGGTTTACTGTCAACTACCAACCAATTCCAATAAGGTGAGATTCCAAATAGCCCAATTCCACATTGATGCATAGCTGTTATTCTTTGGGGAAACTAAATTAGAAACACAATTTAGTTCGGCCACATGTGGTGGCTCACGCCTGTAATCCTGGTACTTTGGGAGGCCAAGGTGGGAAGATCACAAGGTCAGGAGTTTGAGACCAGCCTGGCCAACATAGTGAAACCCGTCTCTACTAAAAATACATAAAATTAGCCAGGTGTGGTGGCAGGCACCTGTAATCCCAACTACTTAGGAGGCTGAGGCAGGAAAACTGCTTGAACCTGGGAGGCAGAGGTTGCAGTAAGCCCAGATGGCATCATGGCACTCCAGCCCGGGCAACAGTGTGAGACTCCATCTCAAAAAAAAAAAAAAACAAACAACGTGAACTTTTTATTACTAAATTGATTTGAAATAAGAATCAAGAAATTAACCTCAGATCACGTTATTAAGGGAACACGTTAAGGACTTGGCTTTGTGCTGTTAACTAACCATGGTACTCTGAAAATAAAAAGTTGGTTTGACAAAACTAGTTTCAAGACAAATACATCATTACTTCAAGTGATCAAACCAAAAATGCTAGGAAAACTATTCAATACAAAAAATGTAAGATTTAATCACGTACAAAATTGGAACCTGCACATTGTTTGGAAGTCGACCTGTCTTCCCAAAATATAAGCAAAAATGGGAAGGGGGATTATAAACTAAGAACCCAAATCGACTAAATTGTGTTTTTTTGTATTTTTTTGAGACGGAATCTCGCTCTGTGGCCCAGGCTGGAGTGCAGTGGCACGATCTCGGCTGACTGCAACCTCCACCTCATGGGTTCAAGCGATTCTCCTGCCTCAGCCTCCTGAGTAGCTAGGACTACAGGCACACATCACCATGCCTGGTTGATTTTTGTATTTTTAGTAGAGATAGGGTTTCACCATGTTGGCCAGGATGGTCTCGATCTCCTGACCTCGTGATCCACCCGCCTCGGCCTCCCAAAGTGTTGGGATTATAGGCATAAGCCACCATGCCCAGCCGAACTAAATTGTGTTTCTAAATCTTATACCACATCAAACGCATTACAGTCACAAGTATATTAGAATGATTTACTAAAAATGTCCATTATGTACTATTAGCTCATTAAAAAAACTAGAAAACTCAATAATGCAAAATGGAATAAATATTCCTTTTTTATATAAATTTAAAGGTAGAAAACTTCAGGGAAAACAAACTGTTATTTAACTCTACCCTCAGTTTTTCCTTGCTGTTCTAGTCACACAGGTTTTCATATAAATATGCATTACTTGATTTGTATAACCAAGGATAATTTGTATAACTTAAGATAAAAAGCCAAGAGTGCAACCTCCGCTTTAATGAAAATGCTCTTCTTCTGAACAATGAAAATGCTTTTATTCTTAAAATCAGGCAAAACTCCCCTTCCACCACCACCCCCCCAAAAAAAATCAGCTAGAAAATGATGATAAACATTCCAACAAATTAATATACTTATCATGGTGATTATGTTCTTAGTAGAACAATATCCGGGGAACCCGGTTGGTCCTGTTAGTACCAACACACACTCCTGTCTCACCCACGCAAGCATTCTGCCCTTCCATTCTCCATTATAGGGTGGAGCAACACAAGAGGCACCACAATCTCACATCCTGTCCTCTCCATCCCTGTCTCAACCTCATGGGTCTTATTTAAAAGTACGGAACTGTGACAATAGGGTCAACATATGCACGTTTCACAACCTTCTCTATGCATAAAGTGCACATACAAATAGGGCTCTCCCACTCTTTAGACTCTGCTGCTGGAACAAAATCTCTGACTTTTCTCCAAAGTATTATCTCACACCTGCAACTCAATTCTAATATAAGGGATAGACAGTAAAGGGTGCAAGTACTGATTTTTAGCTGAACTTTGCCAGTGAAATGAGAAGATGTCACCTCATTTTCTAAATGCAGTTCCCGATCAGCCATAAGGTGATTTGTGAATCTCTGGGATCCCTTGAAGTTTTTCCTTTTGCCTGTGACTTACTGTCACTTCACAATTAGCATTCTACAGGTGCATGCAACAAGAAAGCATATAATTCTTAAATATCTTAAATGTTTTAACAACTCTGGGGAAGTCGGGTTGGGAAATGACTGAAAATAAGGTTCTGGTTTTCAGTCACACATGAACTCTTTTCCACATTAACACAGGATTATCAAGAAATGGGCTAAACTCTAACCACCTAATTTTTAGATGTCATAAAGAGATTAAAGTTCCCAGGGGAATACGGAAACTCTAAGTTGCTACCTATTATTTGGCTTTAATCACCATATGACCTAATACTGAAGAATAATATACAGCTACTATTAATCTCTCTTTGCTAATAGAAATTTTGATTTAAAAAAGTTTTATATGAAGAAACAACTTAAGTGATACAGACTTATTTTCATCTTTCTAAGTCTTATATTTAAGCATTAAACCTAAACAACTAGCTAAATTTTCTCCAACTGTATACCAAAAAGATTTATTACTAATATTTTAACCAAAAGTGCCACAGTCACTTACTTTCCCTATTGAGTAAAATATCATGTGATTCTAAAGGAAAACTTTATAAACATTTATTTAATTACATGTAAACTTGGAAGTGAACAAAAATGAAACATTGGTTTCACTACAGCAAGTAAAAAGTAGTATTTCAAATATACTGATTTAAATTTAGGGTTAATGCGTAAACTCAACAAAAAGGGCAAAAAGTACTTGTTATAAAATCAACTTTTAATTTATTCTGGAGTCTTCACAAAGTGAAGGCTTCTCAATACTTTATTCCTAAATAAATCTTGCATTTAAAATAATCATTATTTATAAAAAACAAGTTTTAAGCACATATCAAAGATTAATGGCTACATAAAATACCTAAAATGTTTCTGTCACAGTTTAGTCCACAAAGTGTTTTCATTGTTTTGAAATAAACTATCATGAAACTATTATAACTAGGTTTCAAGTGTGAGGCTTTTGAAGCTGTATTTAAAAAAAAAAAATAGGAATTTGATGAAAAGCATTTAAATAAAAGCCCTTACTGCTCCCAAATATAAATTCAACATTTTTAGGTGTAGAAAAATCAGAAACTGTGCAATCAATAGACTAGGAAGTCAAATATCATTGCCAGTAACTAACTGCTGTCTGAATTTCAAGGGAACTTATTGTATAATAAATTTTAAGAAAGTGAACTCACCTACCCTCTCACCTCAGCACTTTCTCAATTTTCCCATTACAATTAACAATATAACTCAGCAGTAAAGTCTTCCAGGCCAGTAACATCAGAATTTATTTTTAACTCTTGACTCCTTCACAAATATTCCACTTCAGTCCAGTATGAAGTTCTGCCAGTTCTTCATTCACACTGTCTCTCAAACCTGTTCCTTTCACCCCATTTTCACATTTTACTTTAGTCCCTCATGATTCACAACATACCCTACTAGCTCCCTAAAAAGGCTCTAGCATCTCTCTACTATAATTCATTAATTCAACTGCAAAAATCATCTTACATCTTGTTCAGCAGCCAACAGTAAATCCAGATCTCTTTTGAATCTCAATCAAACTTTTACAGAACCTCTCCTCTGCCCTCCATCAGCTAACTTTCTCTTATTTCTCAAATACCATTTGTTCTTATGTTCTTACATAGGCCCCTTTAACTCAGATTTGCCAACTTGATTATTGCCTCTCATGCAAAACTCATCATCTTTGTGCCTTGGTACACTCCTTCCACCTAGACCTTTCATGCTTTTCTACCAGTTCAAGTTACGACCTCCTTTAATATCAGTCTTAATACACCTTGTCCGCAGGAAGTCTTTCCTCTCCCACCCATCAGTCTCACCCTTTTACTCTTTGCCCCTCTGAACAAATGATTCAATTTGTATTTTACAATCTTGCAGTCATCATGCTATTGTTTTAATTTTTTTTCCCATAGCCTCCCTCTACAACTAAATAAGCTTTTGAGAGCAAGGACTACAATTTCTTATGTCTCTGTTTTCAACAGGGGTTCCTTAGAATGCTAGCATCCTAACAAATACTTAAAGACTCCTCTTTCTTTTAAATAGTTTTAAAGTCAAAGCTGTCAAAAACACATAATTAACACTAAACTCCAACTTTTTAAATTCTAAATTGACCTATACGGTAATTGGAAAATAAACATTTTCATCTATATATTTTAAAAGAGTTAATCCATCCTTAGTTAGTATCTGCATTATCAAGAATTCAAAAGTCATTTTCAAAGAAAATCCTGGAAAGAAAATGAAAAGTCCCAAAATGTAGCATTATAATCTAGCATTATAGATCTCTGAAATAAAGCTAATAAATCAATTAGCTGAAATTGATTGACTGGTTTTCAAACTGTATTACCAAGATGTAAAACATACAAACACTCCAGTACCACAAGAGGCTCTTAAGTAGTTATTATAAGATTTGTATCATCATAGCTGAAAATTACTCCGGAATTTTAAAATATTTTTGAAATGACTCCATGAAGCGCTTAGAAAGCATGACCCTTCCCAGAAAGATGCATAATCAGCTGTCCTCTTTTCCTACCCCGGCATTCTCTACTTGCAAACCACCGGGAAAAAAAAAATTAACTTTGAAAAATAATCTCCCATTCAGCTATTACCTAGACTACTCTGTTTCAGGCTAGTTCCCAAAGCCAACACGAACTGAAATGTTGAGTTCAACTAAAAGTGATCATTTTATGTTGCCTAAGAATATAATCAATTTCACATAACATATATGTTTTGTGTGTGTGTCGGTTCTTAAAATCTCAGTTCTTTAGTTCTCTCAGTTCTTCTAGGCAACACAATAATTTCTTTGCCCTCATGATGACCCTCTTTCCCACAATAAGGAAACAACATAGATATTTTTGTTAAATTCTGAAAGTATGTTTAAACAAGCTGTCATTAAACACCACATGAACTTCTCCATAAATAGAGATACACTGGAACATTAGATACTTAGTATATACGAAACACTTCAAAAGCATACTTTTCAGCACAAACCCAGGACAAGAGTAGTCTATCCACAACCCTGAACACAGCCCAAATATCCCTATTATTTCTAGGACCAGAGCCATCTGCAAAAGCCAAAATGGAAAGGACTAAATCCACATTCTTCTAACTAAATCCACAGTTATCTAAATGTGATGGAAACTAACGCGAGTGTTTTAAATCGTCCTTTTTAAGGAACCCCCCAGAACATTTAACAGGAGTGCAACAGTACTCCAAAATTGAACTTAAATGTAATGAGCCAGTGACAACATTTAACATAGTATTTGGCACTATGACAAAACAAATCTCAATCAAAACCTGGACCTATTAATACTTCCATGTTACCTTTTGATTGAATATAAATTATATGGTGGCAGGTTGGTAATGTCAAAACAGGAAGGTTGAGAGAGAACACATCAAACCACTAATCCAATTGAACACAAATGCATACAGAGATGCTACTGCTGCTGGGTATTTATTGGCTCCCACTAGTCCCTTCTAAAGAGAGAAATCAATGGCAGCCTCCAAATGTGAATGGTTACTGAGCAAGTTCATCCACAGATTAAGAACAAATAATATGTGTAGTCATACAGACAAGAAAAAAATGTTGGGAGGGTGGGACATTTAATGTCTCTATTAAGTATACCAAACTATGATAAACCCTGAGACCTAAAATACCCTCTCATTCCAAACGACATACATTCTGCAAATGTGCACAATGGTTTATTAATCAAATCTTGTCCTTCTCTTTATTCTAAAAGATGGGCAAGTAAACACAGTCATCACTAACGTGGAAACACTCAAGCACTTGATGAAACTGACTACCAACAGCAAGAAAAGTGTAAGAAAGCAGTTTCAAATCGAATCATCCAAATAAAAATCATATTATCTCAATTCAAGGTTAATGAGACCGGGGGAGGGGGTATGGGAGGAGTAAAGAGGGAGCTGCTTCATCCTTGACTGAAGACAGGTTTTGCCCTTTTCCATTGCCTGTTTGTTATATTAGGAGGTCTAATATTTTCAGATTCTAGTATTCCGAGATTTCTTATTTTAAGGGCGAGGTGGAAAAGGGGCGTAAAATAAAATCAATACTCACTGCTAACTTTCATGCTGCCAAAAGCTGAAGGCTGCTGCACCGGCTTGCAGCTCTCCGCAAAGGAGGTGGTTCTGGGCCGCCCTGACATGATCACTCTCTTCGCGAATCACCTTTTCCTTCCTTCCTCCTTTTCTTCCTTTTGTCTTTATGTTGGGGTGTTAGGTTAATGATAAATGCAGCATTAAGTTCTCCCACAGAAGAAAAAATAAAAGACTTCGTCCTCTTGGCTTTTCACTCCTTTTGTATACTATAAAAAACAAAACAAGCGATGTATTTCTCCTTCAAGACAGATCGGCACGGATATTTAACATATAGATGATTTAGGGCTGGGGAAAAAATACAATTCCTTCCCCTCCCTTTCCTGGGAGGAGAGAAAAAAAGGGGCAAATACTAAAAAAATATGTATCACGTGAAACGGGGACAAACACTTGATTGAAAATGAGTACTTCGAATATTATATTTTCCTCGGGGATTTTTTTTCCGAGTCAATGAAGAAGGGAAGCGGCGGAAGGATCACGAGTCTCACGCTTGAAGAGAAAGGGGGATGGGTAGGAGGGAGAGGGAGGGAGGGAGGGGGTGGCTCGGAGATGCGACGGGAAACGCTGCAGCTCCGGCAGCCGTGGGATCCGGCGGGCTGACGGCGGGGGCCCGGCGAACTGGAAGGCGGCGGAGTCGCGAGTCAGTAGAGGCGGGCGGTGGCGGCGGCTCCTCTCCTCATTGCGCCAGGAGCAGCTGCAGGCGGCGGCTGGATCCAGCGGCCATGGCGGCGGCGGTGGCGGAGGCAGCTCCCTTCAGACCCCAGGCAGCGGCTCCTCGACTGCTCCCCATACGCCGGGGACATGGGAACCCGGCAACCGCTTCCGTCCCTCGGGGCCCCCTCCCCCGTCCGCGGCAACAGCTCGGCCGCCCTCCCGCCCCTCGCCTCTGTTCGGTGCCCGCTCAGGAAGTGTCCGCGCTTTGCCCCCAGCCCAGAACCCTGTCAGCGGCTGCGGGGCCGGCTCCTCCTCGCTTCCTTCCTTCCTTCCTTCCTTTGTCACTCGGCCCGGGCGGCGGCGGCAGCGGCGGCACAAGCCCGCATTCGCCCGGGTCAGGGGCTGCTCTGTGTGAGGAGCGCTGTCTGCGCAGCCGCCTTGCACTTCCCCACTCCCCCTCCCCCTTCCTACTCTTCCTCCACCTCCTTCCTCCCCCACCCAGCCTTACACCGCCCAGCGCCCCGCCGCCCGCGTAACAGGCGTCTGGGAATCGCCGCCCGAGCCCCACGCTCGCCCGCTTCGGCTGGCAGCCGAAGCCCGAACGGAGCCAATCACGGACGTCGTTTGTTTGCGGCTCCTCCCGGAAAAAGCCGATCGGCCCGAGAAACCAATTAGAAAGTGACGCTGGGAAGCCACGCCCAAAGAGCGGAAAATGCCGAAGGTAGCCGAACGGAAAGGGTGAATTCGCCTTGTTCGGTGGCTGGCTGGAGGAGACATTCGACAATGGCAACAGTGGCCAATCAGAGTCGCCGGCCCTCACGAAAAAGCTTGAAGAGTTGAAGACCGTGAAACCCAAAGACGCTGGTGAAACTGCACGGCTGGGCGCCGCCGCCGCTTTGTAATTGGCTGGAAAACTCCGCTGGGAGCGTACCTCCCTCGGTGATTGGTGAAGGGAAGGGGGCTTCCGAGGACAGTTTGGCCAGTCAGGATTTCCCCTCCCTCTCCAAGGTGGGGTGAAGAAAGCGAAGGGAGGGCGTCTATAAAGCGCCGTCTCATTGGCCAGAAGCTTAGGCGCTGGAGTTGGGGCAAAAGGGAGAGGGTGGAGCCCGGAACTCGCGGTGGTGGCCAATCGGCTCTCACTGCCGTCCAGTCGCAAGACCTAGCTGCAGTGTGATTGGCCTTCGACCTCCGTCCCAGGAGGTGGGAGATGCTCGACTAGGGTCGTGGCTGACGACCGGACGGCTCGCCTGCGGCTGCCTCCAACTACGGTGGAAACCGTACATAGGGACCGCCTGCCCTAGGCGCAGCAAATCGGAAAGTGCTGCGGTCGGCGGCGCTGGGCTCTAAGCGCTCAAGCGAGCAGAGGGGTCCTCCCCATCCACAGGAGGCTCTCGGCGGGGCGCTGCCAATTCCGCGCGCCCAAGGCTCCCCTCTGCCCTGGATCGCGTGTGCCGGGTGTCGGCCTCTTCCCCGAAAGGGCCTGACGGACAAAGGGGGCCTTCCCAGCCGGCAGCAAGCTCTCAGACGCTAAAATGGGAACAAAGCTTCTTTGGGCGGCCGCGCCCCGCCCAGCCTCGGGGGGCCATTGATAGAGAGGCCCGCTGCGCTTAGTGTGCGCGTCCCGGCCGGGCCTCTGGAAACGCCCATGAGAAATGAGCTCATGCTGGATGCGCGCGCTCCTTGGGCGCAACTGCCCAGCGCAAAACGAGCCCGAATGCAGGTGAGGGGAAATGTCGTCAGGCCGGATATCCTGAAGCCTCCGAGGAAATGGGGGGTTAGAGGAGCCCGTGGTAGCTTTGGATCTTCTGGAACTAGGGTAATCTATAAAAGTGCAGCTTGAGTAGATTTCATATGTAAGACCAGCGTCCATTGTTCTACGATAGAACCAGTTCCTTTGGTCTGCTTTGGAACAGTGAGGTATGGCTACGTCAAGATAGAGAAAGTAGAACAGACAGTTGCCATCCTGATTGTAATCCAGTGGTTCCTGTAATTTCTGTCTGCAGTCATCTCTTTCAGTTAAGATGCTGTCTCCAGAAAGCACAAGTAAAAGGACCTATATTTGATCAGATTACCTGGCTCTTGCTTTGAAACACTGATGAAGGACTTGGGACAGAGCAAAGTAAGCTTTGATGGAAGACAGGAAATGTCCAGATAGTGTTTGCAGATTCAGATGGCTACAGAGGCCAGACAAGTAAAGCAAATGAGTGAGACTGGCCTTGTGTAAGACGATGGGGAATGATGGGGAAAATGGCAAATTGGAATATCCATGCCATAACTAAAAGGAACAGCTGCTCAGCTCTAGCAGATTGTTGCCCTCAGGAATGTGGGTCCACTGTTCTCAGATGTTCAATTTTTTTTCTTTCCAAAAGAAACCCCAAAATTGGATTTTTGTGTGAAATCTCTGTATTTTTAAATGTTGATAACCAATATTTCAAACCCTGCAGACCAACCTAAAAACATCGCTTGGCCGATGAGGCCAACAGGCAGTTTGTAATCACAAACCTGAGAATAGGTTTTACAGCGTAAGAGCGGTAGAGGTTCTTGTTCTTTGCAATGAAAAGAGCATAAGATTACTGGATGCCATGGGTGAGGGTAAAGAATGTTAAAAGCAAATTCAATTCGGCAACCTTGTCATCTGTGGTGCCTCTCCATGCTGTTCATTATGAAAGACCTTTGCCGCTGTTCCCTAAAATGCTGTGAGGCAAAACTTTAAATCGTGCCTACCTCTTCTATACTTCCCGTCCCTACTCATCGTTATACCAGCTGGAAAATAAATAACAAATGTTTAGGTTATACAATTTGGAAACATGGCTATTCTCTTGTATGTAATAGGTATAGAAATAGTCTTCCTTAAGGATATGATTAGCAGCTTTACTGTTGCTGCCTTCAAATACTTTCAGCTGATGCTATTTTTAAAAATCTGGCCAAGAGGAAATTTTATAGGGGAAAAAATGTATATTTCAATCTAAAATGAGGACTTGAGGAGGGAGAAGCTTATGAGACAATACAAAGCTATTGAAACTAATATTCAGTAGTTGTTTCTCTGAACTTTCCAACTGTCTCTTTCCTGCTTGCTGCCAACAGTTTATCAGTTTATAATAACTAATAGTTAATATTTATTAGGTGTTCACAATATGCCAGGAGGAGCTCTTAAATGCTTCACACAAAATTTCTCAGTTAAATGTATAAAAATTATATGAAATAAATACCATTATCACCTCCAATTTTAAGATGAGAAAACTGAGGCCCAGAAATGTTTCCTAACTTACCCAAAGCCCATGAAGTTAAAGAGGCAGAACCAGGATTCAGATCTCCTGTTCCTACCTGTTCGTAGCCTCTACTCCATACCTCTCCTGATACATTTTGCTTTGCTTTATCTTATAGTCTAAACCATATGCCTTGTACTATGGTGTATACCTAGTTGTGAGCACATCCACTGGTATAACTGTTTTCCTCTGAGGCTCATCACAATGTCCTTTGTAGAGATCAGTTATTCTAAAGCAAAGCAACAATAAACCAAGAAATTAGAAAAAGATAAATGAAGGAAGGCTAGGGGTTACAGAACAGGCAAGTAGTGTAATGGGAAGATATTGGTGAGTGCTCTACAAGATTATAGATAAGAATGAAAGTGCACAATTCAATGGCTTCATGTATTCTATACTAATAACAAGCATTTGTATAGCACTTTGCAGATTATGAAGCACTTTGACACACATTATATCATTTGATCCTCACAACAGTCCAGTAAAATAAGAAGAGAAACCATCGTTCTGTTTTTACAAATGAGGGCACTGCATTAGAGTGATTAAGTGACTTGCTTAAAATCACTTAGCAGCATGTTTAACTGAAACTAGAAGAAACTATAGGAGTAGAACCCAGACACAGTGGCTCATGCCTGTAATCCTACCACTTTGGGAGGCTAAGATGGGAGGATCACTTGAGGGCAGGAGTTGAAGACCAGCCTGGTCAACAGTGAGACCCCATCTCTATGAAAATAATAATAATGAAGTAGCACATAGAATATGATATGCAGTTTATTTAGATGAATCCAGCATGAACTCTTCCAAACAAGTCCAAGACAGAACCCTTTCTAGGACCTCAATTACTCTGTCCTGGGCACAGAGTGAGACTGTCTCAAAAAGTATAGACAGACAGACAGATAGATAGATAGAGACAGTCTCACTCTGTCACCCAGGCTGGAGTGCAGTGGCGTGATCTCAGCTCACTGCAACCTCCGCCTCCCAGGTTCAAATGATTCTCGTGCCTCAGCCTCCTGAGTGGCTGGGATTACAGGTGTGTGCCACCACGCGTGGCTAATATTTTTATTTTTAGTAGACACGGAATTTCACCATGTCGGCCAGGCTGGTGTTGAATTCCTGGTCTCAAATGATCCACTGGCCTCATCCTCCCAGAGTGCTAGGATTACAGGCGTGAGGCACCGTGCCCAGCCATACATACATATTAAATGAAACATACACTAAATGGGCCAGGCTTGGTGGTTCACGCCTATAATCCCAGGAATTTAGGGGGCCGAGGCGGGCAAATTGCTTGAGTCCAGCAGTTAGCCAGGTATGATGGCACATGCCTGTAGTCCCAGCTACTCAAGAGGCTGAGTTGGGAGGATCACCTGAGCCCAGGAAGTCAAGGTTACAGTGAGCCAAGATTGTGACACTACACTCCAGGCTGGGCAATGGGAATGAGACCCTGTCTCAGGAAGAAAAAAAAAAACAACTAAATCTTACTGGGTACTGATCTTCAAAATGTTATATAAGATATGGCCTCTGCTGCAGATACTTACCATCAGATACGATGAGATGGAAAAGTTGTTTAGTAATGAGGCTTAGGAAAGCCCTCCAATATGAAGGTCAAAGTGAAGAGTAACAGGAAGGGACTGGGCACAGTGGCTCACTCCTATAATCCCAGCACTTTGGGAGGCCAAGGTGGGCAGATAACTTGAGGTCAGGAGTTCAAGACCAGCTTGGCCAACATGGTAAAACCCTATCTCTGCTAAAAATACAAAAATGAACTGGGCATGGTGGTGCACGCCTATAGTCCCAGCTACTTGGGAGGCTGAAGCAAGAAAATCACTTGAACCTGGGAGGTGAAGGTTGCAGTGAGTGGAGATCACACCACTGCACTCCAGCCTGGGCAACAGAGTGAGACCCCTTCTCAAACAAACAAAAAAAAAGATGAACAGGAAGGGAAAGTAAACTTACATTTATGGAGCAGCTGTTCAGTTGTCCCTTAAAACCCCAGAAGATAGGCATTGTTAGCCCTATTTTTAATAAATGAAGAGAAAAATACGAGTCTTCAGCTAAGTATATGGCTCTAGGTCACATGATTCATAGATGACAGAGTAGGGATGAGATTTACACCAGAGTCTATTTGAGTGCAGCCTCTTTATACTAGATCACTCAGCTTTCTGTAGTACTGGCCTGGCGTGGTGGCTCACACCTGTAATCCAAGTGTTTTGGGAGGCCAAGGTGGGAGGATCACTTGAGGTCAGTAGTTAGAGTTTACATTGACCTATGAGCACACCACTGCACGCCAGACTGGATGACAGAGTAAGACCCTGTCTCTTTAAAAAAAAAAAAAAAGAAAGAAAAAATAGTAATATAATTGAACTCATTTCTCTGAAATTATATATATGTTTGTGCTTGTATGTGTACACATAAGTGTCTAGAAATATTAGCTTTGGATCTTTATTGTCTTTATGCTCTATAATAATTGTCTTTATTTTGGATCTTTATTGTCTTCATGCTTTCTAATAATTGTTTTTACCTTTTGTCAATGACTTTTATGTATATTCCACAGGAAAGTAATCTAACAGAAAAGTAAGTAGCAGCAGCTAAATGCGCACTTTCAGAAGGATTTGAGGAGGCAGTTTTGGGGCTGAGAGCAAAAGACCTAGAAAATCAGGACACTTAAAAGCTCTGAAGCAGCAGCAGAAATTTATCCCTTCGTAGGCAGCCTTTAATGCCAAAAAGAGATTGACTGTGACTGACACTTCATATACTATGTAAAGGAATAGGTTTATACCAAAGTCAGTGTGAGAAAGTGACCTGTTGACTGTACTAGAAATCATCAGCAGGAGCTTAATTTGGTAACATTATGAAGAGCCATTTTAATAATTGTGCTCTTTGGTCAATAATAAAAGTTGGCCAGCGCAGTGGTTCACGCCTGTAATCCCAGCACTTTGGGAGGCCGAGGCGGGTGGATAATGAGGTCAGGAGATCAAGACCATCCTGGCTAACATGGTGAAACCCATCTCTACCAAAAATACAAAATATTAGCTGGGCGTGGTGGCGGGTGCCTATAGTCCCAGCTACTTGGGAGGCTGAGGCAGGAGAATGGCGGGAACCTGGGAGGCGGAGCTTGCAGTGAACCGATATCGCGCGCCACTGCACTCCAACCTGGGCGACAGAGCAAGACTCCGTATCAAATAATAACAATAATAATAAAAGTTAACTCATTCCAGATATTGTGCTTGGTGTTTGGGGCATATAATATCAGAACTCCTTATATAGTAAGTACAATATTGTTATTACCTCTATTTTACTGATAAGAAGACTGAGGAACGAGAAGTAACTTGCTTCAATTCATACAGCTAGAAAGTAGTTTTCAAACCTGTAGCTCACCTCTTGTGCCCTAGCCCTAGGAATTTCTCCTTAAATAGTCATCCAAAAGAAACAAATTGAACTTCACTCAAGTCTGTTTAGTGAGCATTTATCCATCTCCTGTTACCTCTGTAGGACACTGTGTTATGCCCAAGGAGTACAAGAGTATGAAGATGAGTAAAAACCATCCAGAGATGACTGCTCTTTTGCCCCAGCCTTGAAAGAGCTCTCTTACAGTGGAGGAGACATCGAAACACGTAATACCATAAGGTCCACTGAGCAGCTTTGGAGCTAACAGAGGAAGGGAAGTGTCCCAGAGATTGTTTCCAAGGTGTATTTCAACTAGTGGTCTCCAGAGTGGAGTACACGGACCTAAAGGATAGATAGGATGATCTTTTGGGGTGCTAGAACTATTAAAATTTATTTTTACCTTAAAAAGTAAAAAGAATTTGAGGCAAGGCATGGTGGCTCACGCCTGTAATCCTAGCACTTTGGGAGGCCAAGGCAGGTGGATTGCCTGAGCTCTGGAGTTCGAGACTAGCTTGGGTAACACGGTGAAACCCTGTCTCTTCTAAAATACAAAAAATTAACCAGGCGTGGTGACATACACCTGTAGTCCCTGCTATTCAGGAGGCTGAGGCAGGAGGATTGCTAGAACCCGGGAGGCAGAGGTTGCAGTGAGCTGAGATTGCGCCACTGCACCCCAGCCTGGACGGCAGAGCGAGACTCCATCTCTGAAAAGAAAAAGTAAAAAAATTACCTTACCAATGGTATTCATAGATGCTGGCACGCTCCTCCATCCCTGCAATGAAGGAAGAGGTGTTACGCGATCCACAGTACAAGTGTCCTAAGGGAAGGAGATGAATCCACAGCCTCAAAGGGGTTGTGAATTCTAGGTGCCCTCCTGCTTTTTAAAATTTTTAGCAATGTACAGCACTTTACTTGTACTTAATTAAGTGGATTTCCAGATTATGTTTTTTGGTTTTTAACTAAATTGATCTCCATAGATTACTGAAAATGATTTTTACAAATCAAATGTAGATAACAGATTTTACTAATGTTTAAAGAGTAAACAAAATGGCAAAGTTGACATTCTACTGTTGGTAGGAGCTCTTCATCAGTCACATCACTAGATAAAAACAATAATGTACTTATTAAATTTGACAAGAAATGGGCCATGAAAATTTTGAAATTCTCAAGAAGTTTTGAAACATGAAGTTACTGTCCACTATTGTTAAAGTAAAAGCCTACTCTAAGTTAAAGTATGATTGAGATGTAGCTATGGTAGTATGAAGTCATCACAATTATCAAAACGAAGACTAATGCTTTGGAAAAAGTGTTAATAATTGTTAGGGGCCCAATAGCAGTTGGCGGGTGAAAACAAAATGGTTTGAGACCTTAAATAATTGAAATTTATCTTTATTTATTTATTTATTTTTGAGACGGAGTTTCACTCTTGTTGCCCAGGATGGAGTGCAATGGTGCGATCTTGGCTCACTGCAACCTCTGCCTCCCGGATTCAAGTGATTCTCCTGCCTCAGCCTCCCAAGTAGCTGGGATCACAGGCATGTGCCACTATGCCACCTACTTTTGTATTTTCAGTAGAGACCGGGTTTCTCCATGTTGTTCAGGCTGGTCTCGAACTCCTAACCTCAGGTCATCTGCCCGCCTCAGCCTCACATAGTGTTGAGATTACCAGGCGCAAACCACCATGCCCGGCTGGTTGAAATTTATCTTTAAAATACTGCACCTTTAATCCTTTTTTTATTTCTGTGTATATCTTATAATGTGCATATCATGTTAGCTCAAGATCAGAAATTTATGGACAAGCCGGGCGTGGTGGCTCATACCTGTAATCCCAGCAATTTGGGAGGCCAAGGCAGGTGAATCACCTGAGGTCAGGAGTTTGAGACTAGCCTGGTCAACATGGTGAGACCCCGTCGCTACTAAAACTTCAAAAATTAGCTGAGCGTGGTGGTGGACACCTATAATCCCAGTTATTTGGGAGGCTGAGGCAGGAGAATTGCTTGAACTCAGGAGGCGGAGGTTGCAGTGAGCTGAGATCGCACCATTGCACTCCAGCCAGGGCAACAAGAGTGAAACTCAGTCTCAAAAAAAGAAAAAAAGGTTTATGAACCACTAGTTTAGGCAAAGAATAGTTGTACAGATGGATAAGGAAGGGAAGAACATTTCCAGGCAAAGAGAAAAGGTTATGCAATGGCTGAAATGTTTAACAAGGTATTTGGAGACCTTGAGGTAGTTTGAAATTATGTAATGTCTAAGATGTGGGCCAAGAGAAAGTAAAGGAAAATATCACAGGATAATAGAGGAGTAAATTATGTTATATTAACTCCATATTAGGCAGCCAGTAAAAATAAATACAACTACCAAAAGTAACTCAGAAATATGTTTAGGAAACAACTCTAATTGAAAAATATAGAACTTCAGGTTGTATATGTACCATATTTCCAATCTGTAAAACATAAGTACATTTGGATCAAGATTGGAAAGGAAGACAGAAATTAGAATAACTTGTCAATAACATATTTAATTATAAATGAAAATATTTAAATGTCTTTGTTTAGTATTTTTATAATAAACTTCTATTTGTTTACTTTTATTTATTTTTTGATCTTGCTGTTATCCAAGATGGAGTGCAGTAGCACAGTCATAGCTCAGTACAGCCTTGAACTTCTGGGCTCAAGCAGTCCTCCTACCTCAGCCTCCTAAGTAGCTGGGATTACAGGTGTAAGCCACTATACTCCACTTCTGTGTTGGATTTTAAGGGGAATTGGCCCAAAAAATAACATTTATATTATTTCTTCATTGTGATTCACATGTCCCTCAGAAGCCTCTAATTACAATGGAATTCTTTTAAAAAAATTCACATTTCTCAACAAAGCTTTCCAACCAAAATTTTTATGATAATCCTTTGTCATATAAGTTAAAATAGTAAAACTAGACAATAGCGAGTAAGTATTATATTTGAGACACCTGCTAGGCATCTGATAGAAGATGGATGAGAGGATCAGTGTCCTGTGGGATTTTACCCTCTAGGGAAGCAACTACATGAAAAGTTAAATAATAAATTATAAAAATCACATTCTGAATTTATAAAAAAGTTGTGAGGCAGAACATAATTTGGTTTTTATTTATTTTTTTGAGACAGGGTCTCACTTTGTCCTCCAGGCTGGAGTGCGGCAGCCTTGACCTCCCAGGTTCAAGGGATCCTGCTGCCTCATCCTCCCAAGTAGCTAGAACTACAAGGGTGCACCACCACACCCAGCTAATTTTTGTATTTTTTGTATAAATGGGGTTTCGCCATGTTGCCCAGACTGGTCTCGAACTCCTGGGCTCAAAATCTGCCTGCCATGGCTTCTCAAAATGCTAGGATTACTGGCATGAGTCACCATGCCTGGCCCATAATTTGTTAATATGGTTGCTACTACAAAGTTTAAATAAATTACCCATGCATTCCTATGTATAATAGGTGAGTGGAGGACACTTCAATCTAAAGTGATCATAAAGGATGACTAGTAAGATTTGAAGATGAAGAAAGGAGAGGGGAAGTAAATTACTTTCCATCACTTCAATTTCAACCCATCAGATAAACCCTCTCTTTAGTAAACCCACATGTGTGTGGAGCTGTAAGAGTAATTAAGGACAGTGTGACTCTGTTCTTCTGACTTTGGGAAAACCAGTTTGGCTGGAACAAAAAGCTGATAGAGAAGATTAATGGAAGATAAAGTTGAAAAGGTAGGTTTGAGGGAGTTTTAAATGTTACAGGGAAAAAAAAAAAAAAAGACTGGGCTTTGTCCTGTAGACAGTGGAGAGGTGTTTTAGCAGATGTAAGACATTACCATTATAGGAAAGCCTCTGAAGTAACATACACTGTGGTTTTTCCTGTTGCTGAAAATATGCCCAGAGTAACAAGACGTGGCATAGTTGGTCACGTGTCTTAGAACCAGTGAGGTGTGCCCAAATGGGAAAGTAATGAATGACTACCCAAAAAGAAGAGGGAGAGTGTTTGAAACACTGTCACTGTGAAGTAGACTGGTTGTATTAAAAGTTGCATATCAAACCTTTGGCAAATTATATAAATACTCTGATTTCAACACCTTAAAGGAGTATACTATATAAAATAAAAGAAAAACACTTGAATCTGTTACAGGAAAGGGGTCACGAAGCAGACCCCAGGAGAGGGTTCTTAGATCTCACACAAGGAAGAATTCAGGGTGACTCTGCAGTGCAAAGTGAAAGCAAGTATTAAGAAAGTAAAGGAATAACAGAATGGCTGCTACATAGACAGAGCAGCCCCAAGGGCTGCTGGCTGCCCTTTTTTTTTTTTTTTCCTTTTGAGACGGAGTTTTCATTCTTGTTGCCCAGGCTGGAATGCAATGGCGTGATCTTGGCTCACCGCAACTTCCACCTCCCAGGTTCAATCAATTATTCTGCCTCAGCCTCCCGAGTAGCTGAGATTACAGGCATGCGCTGCCACCACGCCCAGCTAATTTTGTATTTTTAGTAGAGTCAGGGTTTCTTCATGTTAGGTTGGTCTCAAACTTCCGACCTCAGTTGATCCGCCCACCTCGGCCTCCCAAAGTGCTGGGATTACAGGCGTGAGCCACTGTGCTCGGCCTGGTTGCCCATTCTTTATGGTCATTTCTTGATGATATGCTAACCAAGGAGTGGATTAATCATGCCTCCCCTTTTTAGACCATATAGGGTCTAAACTGTCATGGCACATTTGTAAACTGTGATGGCACTGGTGGGAGTGTAGCAGTGAGGACGACCAGAGGTCACTCTCGTCGCTATTTTGGTTTTTGTGGGTTTTGGCCAGCTCCTTTACTGCAACCTGTTTTATCAGCAAGGTCTTTATGACCTGTATTTTGTGCAGACCTCCTATCTCATCCTGTCACTTAGAATGCCTTAACTGACCGTCTGGGAAAGCAGCCCAGTAGATTTCAGCCTCATTTTGCCCAGCTCCTGTTTAAGATGGAGTTGCTCTGGTTCACATGGCTCTGACAAATCCCTTTAGTTTTTCATGCTTGTCACATGTTTGCTTCTAAGGGTATAATCATGTGGTTTACTATATTATTACTGATTAGATTATTTTGAACTAGAGTTTTATTTATTTTACCTCATTTCCATTCACATTTTTTGAAAAGAACTTTTTTATACAAGAATGTAAATATTTTCACATTGAATTGAATAAATGAATTGAAAACAGTATGTGTTGATTGAATACTTTGATTTAAGTATACTTCTTTACAGCAAATTCTAGGAATTCAGCTTTGTTTTATGTGCATTAAAGTGTAGTAAATACAGGCCTGAGAAATTCTCAGAACAAATATTTTAGGCCCTCAGTAGCTGTAAATCAGAAACGGTCAGATTTCCTTCACGTGGAAATGGGACTCACATCTCTCAGAATGGAACAGAAGTCTTTAGGTCTTTAATCTACGTTACGTTGATGGGAAATGTGAAAGCTACAAGAAAATCGGTATTTGGTTTCTTGCATATTGAATATCCTTGACAGGGGTACAGGGAAGTGAAAAAAAAATTAAGACCTCCTATGGATCATCCAAAAAGGAATTTCAGAATGTAGAGGGCTGGTCTCCCTTAATCAGGCCAAAACTTTATTTGAATTGTATCAAGATGCTTTATTCCTGTGCCCTGTAGGATGGAATCTTGAAAGAAAAGAAAATGGATGGGAAGGAATGTACAAAGCCTCAAGGAATATGTTTCTCTGTAACATCTAGATCAGACAGTAGTATGAAGTGCCAGATATGAAACCAGAAAGGATCCTTATGAGTGTTTATGTCTCAGTTTTATAAAACCATTAATGTTTTGCTATCTCTGCTGCCTTATTTTTTATTTTTGTTTTTAGAGATGGGGTCTCTCTCTGCTGCCCAGGCTGGAGTGCAGTGGTGTGATCATAGCTCACTGCAACCTCAAACTCCTGGGCTCAGGTCAACCCTCCTGCCTCAGCCATGCCCTGCCACTGCCCACTTCCCCCCGAGTAGCTGGGGCTACAAGTGCATGCCACCACACCCAGCTAACTTTTAAAATTACTTTGTAGAGACAGGGTCTTGCCAGGTTGTCCAGGCTGGTGCTGTTGTTCTTTATTTTTACAACATATATTGTGTATGCACTAGTAGTGTTCAGGACTTGAAGATAAAAGTAATAATTTAGGAAAAATGACTGTTACTCCCCTAACTAAATCTTGCTACTCTTTTTTTTTTTTTTATTTTTTGAGACGGAGTCTCACTCTGTCACCCAGGCTGGAGTGCAGTGGTGTGATCTTGGCTCATTGCAAGCTCTGCCTCCCAGGTTCACACCATTCTCCTGCCTCAGCTCCCCCAGTAGCTGGGACTACAGGTGCCTGCCACCACGCCTGGCTAATTTTTTGTATTTTTAGTAGAGACAGGGTTTCACTGTGTTAGCCAGGATGGTCTCAATTTCCTGACCTCGTGATCTGCCCGCCTCGGCCTCCCAAAGTGCTAGTGTGAGCCAACATGCCTGGCCAAATCTTGCTACTCTTCTAGGACCAGTTAGGAGTCTTAGGAAAATATCAACTCTGATTGTTTTTTCTTTTTTTGTTGTTTGTTTTTATTGTTGTTGTTATTGTTTAGATAATTTGTTGCTCTGTCACCCAGGCTGGAGTGCAGAGGTGTGATCATGGCTCACTGCAGCCTACCTCCAGGGCTCAAGCAATCCTCCTGCCTTAGCCTCCCAAGTAACTGGGACTTACAGGCACACAACTGACCTGGCTTTTTTTATTTTTGTAAAGACAGAGGTCTCCCTACGTTGTCCAGATTGGTCTTGAACTCCTGGCTTCAAGCAATCCTCCCACCTTGGCCCCCCAAAGTGCTAGGATTACAAGTGTGAGCCACCACGCCTAGTCTGGTTTTTTTTTGTTTTTTTGTTTTTTTTGTTTTTTTGAGGACTTAACATGTCTAAGACAGTTGAGTACATCTTCCTATCAGTACACTTCCACTTTCTCTAACCACTTCTTGACAATTTGAATACAATTTTCACTTTTAGTCTTCTTATCAAAAGTGTTCCAATGATTCTACTTTTTATCCTTAAGGACTTTAAATATGATTATATAGAATTTCATAAATTTTGCTGGCCTGTGTTGGACAACACATGAAAAGATACGAATATCCTAATTCCACCAGGGAGTGCTTGTTGTCTACTGTGTGCCCAGGTCTGTGCCACATATGGTGGGAAGCATTTGCTTGCAACAAATCGAAAAAACTGCTGTATATGCTTTAAAACCTAACTGGTTTATTCAACTGCATTTTAAAATTATTTCCAAGGCCAAAGGCTCTTGGACCCTTTTAGAATTAACAACAAATATCTTACACAGCCATGTCAGCTGGAACTCTGAGTAAGCAAACTATTCTGTGGAGGTTAAGCTTTTAATCTGGCATGAGAGGAGTTAAAGTGAAGTACTTCTAAGCACCAGAGAAGCCATCTAGTGGGAAAAAAAAGTCATCAACAGGGAGTTGCCAAATGAGGACACGCACATGCTTTGCCTTCATTATCTAACTTTCTTCCAGTATAAATAGAATTACATGGAGGTGTAAGGCATTTCTCTTGATCTCAGTCAATGCTGTGCACATCGTGGGAACTCAGTAAATGTTGGCAAAATGAGTAGTGTGATTGTAATTGAAAAAGCGAAACAATTATAGCCATCAAAATTACAACTTTATAAAATATCTGCATATGGACAAGCACTCTGAGAAAATACTCCCCCCAAAAAAGTTGTTTTATTAATTTGTTGGTTTCCTCAATTTTTTCTTACATTAATTTTTTTCCTGTTATTGATTCTACAATATAATTTGAGTATCAAAATTTCTTAATTAGATGCATTCAAATATAACAGAGAATCACAGCTTGGGGCAAGTCTCTTCACCACCAGGCTTCAAACATGTCGTGGCATATCTGGCAAATTGGTAGGTTCAGGCTGCCAAGAGGTGATTTACATAAGGGTTTTGGTGGAAAGACTGCCAAGAAGTGTGTATGACAGAGAGGTGGGGGTTGGCCAGACTGCTTTTCAGTCAATTTGCACAGCTACAGTGCACCAGCCAGTGTTCCAGTTGATCAGCGCCCATGCCATGCCAGCTGTTAACCCTTGGATTGACGGAACCACACCTTACCTATCTTGAAGATTCATATTCCAATACAGCCTCATGGAGTCCACTAGGTGAGTACCAAGAGCAGAAATAGGAGTGCACTCAAATCGTTACTACATCACACAATATAATCGAAAGATGAGGGGTTAGGGCTTGTCCCCACTTGTGCAGAAAATGATGGCATGATTTTTCATTATCGGAGATTCCAGAAAACAGAAGCATTTTGATTATTTGAGGGCCACAACGGAGGTCATGAAGATGTCCAGCAGCACGTGGTAATGACCTGGCTTAATGGGGCTGACTCACTGATGAGTACCAGAAGTGTTCAAGAAAACTCAGCAGCAGATATCCACATGGCCGCAGATATGCCTCATTCTTGAGCCCATGTAGAACACTGTGTAGGGGCTCTTAGAAATTGTGGGCAGAGGATTTTGCAAGGAGCTGAAGTTCGGCATCAGCAAGCAAAGACAGGAGCCAATGAAATACAGATTGCAAAACTATTCCTAATTAGTTCATTATTAAATGTTTTAGCTCGTATAGAATATGAGAATGAGAGGTACATCTGCTGTTTCCTCACTTGGTGGTCCCCATTTCCGCAAGGTTCTTATTTGTGTGACCATTTCACGAAAATGAGAGTATTGGTAGTTTTTAAAAAGTTAGGGCTTTTTTTTTTTTTTAACAACATAACCCATATAGGCAAGTCAAATACAATTCTTCATCTGGTGCTCAACCGAAGAAAGAGTGATATGTTCCAGTACTGGAGGAAAAACTGGCCTAAGTTTATTGATATTTAAGGTCTTGTAAAGGGTAATTTTGAAAGTGTAATTTCCACCTAAAATGCTATTTTAAGAACCTGAACCTTGCTGAATTAGTTCCTTTTCATGCTGCTAATAACGATATACTCAAGACTGGCTAATTTATAAAGGAAAAAGGTTTAATGCACTCACAGTTTCACATGGCTGGGGAGGCCTTACAATCATGGTGGAGGACAAAGAAAGAGGACATCTTACATGGCTGCAGGCAAGAGGGTGTGTTTAAGGGAACTCTTCTTTATAAAACCGTCACATCTCATGAGATTTTTTCACTATCACGAGAACAGCATGGGAAAAACCTGTCCCGTGATTCAATTACCTCCCCCCAAGTCCCTCCCACTACATGTGGAAATTCTGGGAGCTACAATTCAAGTTCAGATTTGGGTGGGGGCACAGCCAAACCATGTCACTTGCTGCAAGTTTGGCTGTGTCCCCACCCAAATCTCATCTTAAATTGTAGCTCCCATAATTCCCATGTGTCATGGGAGGGACACAGTGGGAGGTAATTGAATCATGGGGGGGCCAGTCTTTCCTGTTCTGGTGGTGAATAAGTCTCACAAGATCTGATGGGTTTATATGGGGTTTCCACGTTTGCTTCTTCCTCATTTTCTCTTGCTGCCACCATGTAAGGAGTGCCTTTCACCTCCTGCTTGATTCTGAGGCCTCGCCAGCCATGTGGAACTGTAAGTCCAATTAGATCTTTTTCTCTTCCCAGTCTCAGGTATGTCTTTATCAGCAGCGTTAAAACAGACTAATACATTTGCCTAAGAGGAAACTCTGGGGTTCTACTTTTTATATAGAGCTTAGTAGTTTATAATGAACATTATAGTAGTAGTTGTGCATCAAAACCTGTAAGGTGGGCAAAACAGGTAATACTTCTCCCATTTTACAGATCACAAAATGGAGGCAACGTCTGGGTACAGTGGCTCACACCTGTAATTCCAGCACTTTAGGAGGCCAAGGCAGGCAGATCACTTGAACCCAAGAGTTTGAGACCAGCCTGGGCATTATAGAGAGACCCTCTCTCTCAAAAAAAAAATAGCCAAGTGTGATGATGGACACTTGTAACCCCAGCTACTTCAGAGGCTGAGGCAGGAGGATCACTTGAGCCTAGGAAGTCAAGGCTGCAGTGAGCTGTGATTGTGCCACTGCACTCCAGCCTGGGTGACAGAGAGACCCTCTCTCAAAAAAATAAAAATAAAAATAAAAAATGGAAGCACAGAAAACTATAATTACCTTTTCTAGCTCAACTTTACCACATTGATGAAAAAGTATTGAGCAGCCACAGGTTCATGGCATTCCACTATGTTCTTGGAATAATATTAAAGAAAAAGCATGAAGGTATGCTCTGAGCAGGCAAGAGAAGTCTCATAAAATGAGAGTAATTTATAACATGACTTCCTTTTTTTTTCTCATGGTCCTTTTTCTCATTTAACTGTTTACTCCTTTATATGTTATAGTAATTGTTGTTTAATAATTGCATCAAAATAAATAGATGCCTTGGACACTGATACTCTTGGAATACAGAACAATGTTCATGGCATTTGATATATGGATACAAGATTTTTTAAAAGGAAAGATGCCCCACCAGATTAGAAGTGTGATTGCAATTGGAATTTAATTAGTGAGCACTTACTAAATACCTATTATGTGCAAAGTATTGTACTCAATGAGAGTGAATTAATTAATTTATTTATTTATTTATTTTGAAACGAAGTTTTGCTCTTATTGCCCAGGTTGGAGTGCAAGGGCATGATCTCAGCTCACCGCAACCGCCGCCTCCTGAGTTCAAGTGATTCTTCTGCCTCGGCCTCCCAAGTAGCTGGGATTACAGGCATGTGCCACCACGCCTGGCTAATTCTGTATTTTTAGTAGAGACAGGGCTTCTCCATGTTGGTCAGACTGGTCTCAAACTCTCAATCTCAGGTGATCCACCCGTCTCGGCCTCCCAAAGTGCTGAGATTACAGGCGTGAGCCACCGCACCCAGCCTGAGAGTGAATTTTTAAAAAAGAAACAAGACATTATCAGTGCCCTGAAGGATTTTTAATCTGGTTTGGAAGAAAAAAGATATAGGCTAGGTATTTTGAAGGTCCTCAACAAATATTTGTTGAGTGAATGGATGGATGAATTGTTACTGGCCCAACACAGCATATGATGAATACCAAGAAAATGAGGGCATGTGTACATACATAAGAGTTCAGGGCATAGCTGAAGTGAGGAATGGGATACTCTACTGGCCAGATCCATCCCATATACCCACCCTTGTAGAAAATGTCCCCACAAGATAGAGGAGTTCCATTACAAAAAAATTTTTTAAGATAGAGGGCTGCAACAGCACACTAGACAAATGAAAACTACCGCTACCCCAGGCCACTATATGCCTACTTTGCTAACAGATTCCAGTAGGATATTTATGTGCCATCCCCAAAGCAGGAGGAAGGTTCAGACGAGTGCCTGAACCAGTGCCAAGAAGGAAATCTGGAGCTATATCAAGAGAACAGTCCCACATAGGATTGACCACTAACTTTATAAGGATGGACAAGGCAGATGAGAAACAAAGTGGAATTAGATAACAGAATTGAGACTTTGACTCTCTCACTTTTAAGGACTGTGAAGATGTGGAAATAGTAGAAAGGTCAAAGAAGGGAGACAGTAGACCATCATATCAATTTTGTAAAAGACTGCAAAGAATATTAGATTCATTATTAAGACTTTAGAGGCCTCTACAACTATATAGAGTCAGAATTATGAAGGTAAAGTCACATTGCAGGGAAACTTTGAGTAGATAGAATACTTAAGCTAAGGAAATCAGGAATTAGAGGTAGGTAACAGTACATTCAGCAGGTATGGGGATACTAAATATTTCTCTTGAACGCAAAACAGAAATTGTCCTGACTCCCCTTCCCCAATAATGTCTTGAAGAAGTAACTTGAGGCCAGTAAGATGATCACTCTGGATGCCAAGAAGTGGCTGTCTTCTATCCAAATTAAGATTTGCATTACTTGCTAGTAGAACGGAACATTAAGCAGTAGTTTGGAATCTTCCTCACAGAGAAAGTACAAACCAGTGGTGGCTCATGCCTGTAATCCTAGCACTTTGGGAGGCCGAGGCCAGCAGATCGCTTGAGGTCAGGAGTTCAAGACCAGCCTGGCCAACATAGTAAAACCCTGCCTCTACTAAAAAATAGAAAAATTAGCTGGGTGCAGTAGTCTCAGCTACTCAGGAGGCAGCAGAATCGCATGAACCCCGGATACGGAGGTTGCAGTGAGACTAGATCATGCCACTGCACTCCAGCCTGGGCGACAGAGCAAGACAAACCAAATTGAAATAATCCATGCTGATATTTTGTACAACTGCAGGGTTAATGGTAATCTATAGGATTTTGTCAAAGATACAGCAAAACTTATCTCCAAAGAGAATGAGTCAAATGTTGTGAATTTTAGACTGGCTGAAGCCTTATAAGGAATCTAATAGATTTTTTCCCCTCTGGAAAGTGGCCAAAGACCCAGTGAATATGGGGACAAACCTCAGTGCTTTTGCCAGGTTCCCATTTAAAAGAGAGACTGGATCCTTGCCTTGAGCTTTAGTGGTGAGGCTATAATCTATTGGCATCCAAATGATTACTTACGAAAGAAGCTTCATCATGCTCCCTAAAAAAACAACTTGTTCCCTGCCAAAATTAGGATCGCATTGATTTAGGAAGAGGATACATACTATGCTGACAGCCAAATGATGATTTGCCAATAAAATAAAAATCAAGGCTGGACACGGTGGCTCATGCCTGTAATCCCAGCACTTTGGGAGGCCGAGGTGGGTGGATCACCTGAGGTCAGGAGTTTGTAGCCCCAGCTACTCAGGGGGCTGAGGCAGGAGAATTGCTTAACCTGGGAGACAGAACTTGGAGTGAGCTAAGATCGCGCCATTGCACTTCAGCCTGGGCAACAAGAGCGAAACTCCATCTCAAAAAAAAAAAAAAAATCAAATTCCACT
>NW_012115044.1:7247597-7248735 GCF_000951035.1 Colobus angolensis palliatus
GTGAAACCCTGTCTCTACTAAAAATACAAAAATTAGCTGGCCTTGGTGGCGGGCACCTGTAATCCCCCCTACTCGGGTGGCTGAGGCAGGAGAATCACTTGAACCAGGAAGGCAGAGGTTGCAGTGAGCCGAGATTGTGCCACTGCACTCTAGCCTGGGTGACAAGAGCAAGACTCTGTCTCAAAAAACATTACACACTTCTCAAAGAGCAAGATGGTGAGGATTATCCCTTTCTAATTTCTGCTTCTTACTCCCAAACATAGCTTGAAAATCCCTTTTGCTTGGCTTTGGCATTTTGGGGCACATCTGGATTCGTTCCAGGGGTTGTCTTCCTGACACATAAATGCAGAAGTGTACACTGTCCTCTTCTCCTGGGTTAAATACATATCAGACAGGCCTCAGGTTCTCTGCCTTTGTTATGTCCCCAGCCTTTCACAGTTAAAGCCCAAATAACCTCTACCTGCAGGCCCCAGCCTGCCTGAGCCTGTGAATCAATTCCCCCTAAGGCCAAAAGAGTATCAGCCTCAGCCCCAGTGGTCTGAAATGAGGCTTGCTGCCTATAGTGTGCTAGCAATAAAAAAGTCTTGGGGCCTATAAGGCTTTGGAGTAACAGCATCTTCAATCTGTGCTGGCCTCAGCCATGCAACTGAGAAACAGCAGAATGCAGTGGGGAGAGTAGTGGCTAAGGAGCCTGCCAGGTTAAGGTTAGTCTTCCCGTTCTCACCCTTGACAAGTCACTGAACCTCTCTGAATCACCTGTTTTCTCATCTGTCAAGGGAAGGTGGTCTTTAATTCCCATCCCCTGCAGGGGCTGTTGGTGTTATCTATATTCAGTCTTTCTACCACACTGTTTTCAAATTCAATACAAGTAGAGGCTTCCCTCTTAATTTTATGTCTCAAATTATCTTTGCCTGATAGGATGGTAGAAAATGTACCTAATATGGCTGGGCGTGGTGGCTCACACCTGTAATTCCAGCACTTTGGGAAGTGGAGGTGGGCGGATCACAAGGTCAGGAGATTGAAACCATCCTCGCTAACACGGTGAAACCCTGTCTCTACTAAAAATACAAAAAATTAGCTGGGCATGGTGGCGGGCACCTGTAGTCCCAGCTACTTAGGAGGCCAACGTGGGAGAATC
>NW_012115044.1:7248785-7258656 GCF_000951035.1 Colobus angolensis palliatus
AAAAAAAAAAAAAAATCAAATTCCACTGTGGATGGCAAAAGAGCCTCCTATCACCCACAAGAGGGAAGGTAGCCTGTATTAGACATGGCCTTACAGACTGTTGACGAGGAACTTGCTGAAGGCTACCTGAAAATAAAATAGTAGGAACTGGGCATTTTGCCATTTAATGATCTGGAAAATTGGAAACCACCTTGGTCTAGGCAAATCCTTGGGGAGGAAGTTTACGTTTTTTGTTTTGTTTTGTTTTGTTTTGTTTTTGAGACAGTCTTGCTCTGTCACCCAGGCTGGAGTACAGTGGCACGATCTCAGCTCACTGCAACCTCCGCCTTCTGGGTTCAAGTGATTCTCCTGCCTCAGCCTCCTGGGTAGCTGGGACCACAGGCACGTGCCACCACACCCAACTAATTTTTGTATTTTTAGTAGAGATGGGGTTTCACTATATTGGTCAGGCTGGTCTTGAGCTCCTGACCTCGTGTTCTGCCCGCCTCGGCCTCCCAAAGTGCTGGGATTACAGGTGTGAGCCACTGCGCCCAGCCAGTTTAAGTCTTAAGTGTTAAGACAAAGCACTTAAGGTAGCCACACCTATAAAGTGGAATTATCAGGTCATTTTCAACCTATGTCTTTGCCTATGAGAGCTCTCATGTGATATATGCCTAGTCTACCTTCAGATGAGAAGATAGCTGCCCTGTAAAGCACTTGGCTGTGGGAGGCACTCTCACTTCCCGAAAGGTTGTACTATATAACTGAGTCAATGTACACTCATGGGGATATCCAGAAGGCCAGAGATCCACTTGCCATTCATGTGGCTCCAGGAGGTAGATGGACTTCCATGCTTCATTACTCATGGCCACTCCTCAAGAGTACCTGCTCTAAGTAGCCATCAGTAAACCATTCCATAAAGAAATGCTCATGTGACCAAGTGGCCTAAAAGAGTCTGTGGTCTGCTGCTTCTTGGCCCTGGATTAGGACTCTTTCTGTTGTTGGAAAATATTTGATTCTTGAGGGGGATGAAATGAGGCAGCACCTGTGAAAATTATTTGAAAACTCTAAAGGCCTGTACTTGTGTAGGGGATGGGGGTGAGATGACTATTGGTAGACAACAAAAAGTTAAGCCCTCTACCCTGTATTTTCCTTTTAGCTTACAATTTCTTATTTAAGTATCTCTTCAAGAAGACTGGAGTGGAATCTTTTCCCTTCTGGGTGGTAAAACTAATGAGGGGATGTTTGCCTTGACTTTGCTATTACAGTGTATGTGTCACATCCCTAAATCCACTCTAGTGCAGCTTACACACTTGTCAGATTTATCTAACTCTCACACCACTGTCATCACTTCCGCTTGCCCCTCAGGAGCCTAAATTGATACCTCTGCCTATCATGGAAAATCTAAGCTCTTCAGTCTTGCATTCAAAGTCCTCCTGCAACTACCTGCCCCAGCCTCCATCATCTTTCTAATCTGACCTCTCCTTGCTTCACACTGTAGAAGCAGGTACTCTTGGAGCTGACAGTCATCAAAAAGACGGTGCATATCCAACTCACACATGTTAAAGACTGGGAAACTGAAGCCCAAAGAAGTGAGGTGAATATTCCCAAAGCCACACACAGTCCTTCCACTGTGGCCAAGACAACATGCTTTCCATTCCACACACAACTTGCTCCTCTGGTCTTAAGCCATGGGGTGAGGTGAGTAGAACTGGTACCCAGAAAACAGTAAGGCATGGGATAAATGGTAGATAAAGCAACGTTGAGAATTAAAAACTCCAGTGTGTTTACAACACACAGTGTTCGCAGCAAGTGAACTTTATATAGAATTTGCCACCCTCATAGTAGGGAATTCACTAAAGCTGGGAATGAATGTGCAAATGTTTGTTTGCTTTGTTTGTTTTGTTTACTATAGAAGTGAAATTTGTGACAATCTTTTTCAACCTAAATTGAATAAATGATTCAGGACAAGAAATGATTACCAGATGTGTCAGGGTTTTGATGGGAAATGGCCCATCGAATTATTATTGTTTGCCAAGTTTTCCCCTCACAGTTGAAGCTAACGAGGTCATTTCAAGGGTAATCATGTTGGGGAACCTCAATGCAATGATGCTGTTACAACTTGCCCAATTTCAGGCTAGGAAACCACGCCTTCTTTGGAAGGTTTGTATGGTAGGAAATGGGGGGTGGTTAGTGATCTAAACCTCACTGATTATCACGAATGACAAGAAGAGGGAAGCAGTGAAGGAAAAGCCTTGATTACAAGAATATTGTTAAATAAATCAAAGGAAGTTTTATAAATATTCAAATGTGTTATGTAATTCAAATGAGACTGATCAACTTTCCACATCTGCTTTGGTGAATAGACAAGGATACTTCAAATTTGTGCATTACATATCTGAACATAAATTACTGCTTATAATGTGTTTGAGGTTTTTAAAAATGTTTTCTTTAGTATTTAAATCACCATAGAACTGAAAAAATAAAGCATTTCATCATTATTTTTGCATTATGACTATAACCAGACTATAGGACTTATTCAGATTATTACAAATTCCAAATAAGTGGTGCATGAATTAGTAAAGTTTTTTTTGTTTTTGTTTTTGTTTTGTTTTTTTAGAGACAGTGATATTGCCCAGGCTGGCATGCAGTGGCTATTCACAGGCATGATCTCACTACTGGTGAGCTTGGAAGTTTTGACCTGTTTCTTTTCTGACCTGGGTCGGTTCGCCTCTCCTTAGGCAACCTGCTGGTCGCCCACTTCCGAGAGGTTGCCATATTGATACAGAACTTAGCGCAGGCACTGGATCAGCATAGCACACTACAGCCCAAAATACCTGGACTCAAGCAACCCTCCCACCTCAACCTCCTGAGTAGCCAGAACTACAGGTGTGCACCACCCTGCCAGGATAGTGACATTTTAATTTGCCTACAAATTATTGCATTAGTCTGAGTGTCCAGGTTAAGATTTAGTGCTTTTTAAACTTTACCACTAAAAAGACATCCTATTGCACCAGGACCTGCCCATAATGAAGCCTAAAAGCAGCTTGATGGAACAGACTTTGTCCTCTACTCCACAAAATAGCTGTTGGTTTTAATATAGAAGCGCACACCTCTCCCCCTCCCATACATGTACACACCTAAATTCTCCAGTAACTGACTCCTCAGGGAGATGCTTTATGTCATCTACAGCTTCACTCTCCTGGCACATGGTATAGGTGCATCAAGAGCCCTTCATAACGCAGGAGGAGAAGCAGGGTGTGCTTCATTTATGTTTAGAAAAGACATGTTTAGAGGTTATAGCATCCAATTTGAGTGGGGAAAAGTGGCTGTGCTTTGTATATGAGCAAAGCTCAATGAATGTTTATGGAATTGAAATAGTTGATTATTGAAATGACAAACTTTTCGTAACAGAAAAGCCCTACATAAACATAATGTATTAAACATAAACACTGATTAGGCAATGTTATGTTATATAATTCTTTCAAGCCCAAAACTCAGAAAAAGCAGCAATGTGTGCTTTTACTAACTCCTCCCTCAGGTGGGCTTCAATTTCTTCTCTCTGTTTATTCTAACCTCTCCAGTTAAACACCGCATGGCTCATACCTGTAATCCCAGCACTTTGGGAGGCCGAGGCAGGTGGATCACCTGAGGTCAGGAGTTTGAGACCAGCCTGGCCAACATGGTGAAACCCTGTCTCTACTAAAAATACAAAAATTAGCTGGGCGTGGTGGCGCACACCTGTAGTCCCAGTTACTCGAGAGACTGAGATACAAGAATAACTTGACCCGGGAGGCAGAGGTGGCAGTGAGCCAAGAAAGCGCCACTGCATTCCAGCCTGGGTGACAGAGTGAGACTCCATCTTAAAAAAAAAAAAAAAAAATTAAAAATAAAAATATTTTTAAAAGCCCTTTTCAACCTTTAGAGTTTTAAAAAGGTCACAGGAATTTTTTTTTTTTATTTTCAGTTTACACCTGTCTACATATTTTCATTGTTAAAGAATGACAGGGAGATCAGTAAAAGACCTCAAGCATAGAAATACACTGTATTAGGTTAAAGTCTATGGAGGAAGTGGGGTGAAAATACAAGTTCAAGAAGAAAAAAAAACCCTATAAAAATTTCAACTGTAAAAGGTGAGCTTGTTATAAAGTTTTAAAATGGATGAGGTAGATATCAAGATACTCTGGTATTTTAGAGAGCATTGGAAAAACTTAAAAGAGTAATGAAATAGATTTATTTATAATGGCCTGGAAATTATATCATTCCCAATGCTTTAAACTTATGATGAAAAAAATTTAAATGTCAACTTAAAAAATGCATAAAAAAGAACACAATTTTTCAAAATTATTTGAAAAAAAGGTACTGCTGACACTACCCTGGAAAGGTCCACAGCTGCCTCGCTGTCTTACTGTTATTTCGGCCCTGCACTGAGGGAGGTCTTTCCCCCTTGGTTCTCAAAAGTAGATGCATGCGTGTGCGCCATGCGTACAACATACCTCCAGAGCTTTGTGTCCTCTTCCTCTGACTCCATGTTCTTGAGCCAACATTTTCTTCCTTTGCCTTTTAGGGGTATCTGTTTTGCTCCAAGCCCTGTATATTTACACTTGACCCTTTTCAGCTCCCTCACCACCCCTTTGTCCCCCTTCACCTCCTCACACCTGCTCATTTCCTTCTGAAGTTATCACTTTGCCTGCAACATAGTTATTACCCTCTTGCTGAAGTTGCTTTGTCCGTTAGAGGATAATCAGCTTCTTCCTTCTTCTATTTCTCCAACAGAAATTCTAATCTTTAGTGCATCAAAATCGCCTGGAGGGCTTGTTAAAGCACAGATTACTGAGTCCTTCCCCAAGAGTTTCGGATTCAGTATGTCTGGAGTAGGGCTTGAAAATTTGCACTTCTGGCTGGGCACTGTGGCTTACACCTGTAATCACAGCACTTTGGGAGGCTGGGGCAGGTGGATCACTTGAGGCCAGGAGTTCAAGACCAGCCTGGCCAACATGACAAAACCCCGTCTCTACAAAAACTACAAAAATTAGCCGGGTGTGGTGGCTCTCTCCTGTAGTCCCAGCTATGCAGGAGGCTGAGGCATAAGAATCCCTTGAACCCAGGAGGCGGAGGTTGGAGTGAGCCGAGATTGTGCCACTGCACTCCAGCCTGGGCGACAGACACTTTTGTCTAAAAACAAACAAACAAACAAACAAAACATTTCTAACAAATTCCCAGATGATGTTATGCTACTGGTCTGGAGACATCATTTTGAGAACCATTGCTCTAAGCTCATGTTTGGTGTGCTCGTCAGAGGTCATGTGGCTAAAGGTAGGTACCTGTATTTCTGAGGCTAGAAGTGGCATCAAAAGAGGTATCAGGTATGAAGCCAGAAGCATACGTGCTTTGTCGAAGATATTTCTCATGCAATCTAAAAATTCTTCAGGATTGGATTGATTTAAAGCAGAAATCAGAGCAAAAGGGCCATAATTAGGAAAACACTGTCTCAAAGTTTTACAGCAGCCACCTTCTCCTCCAACCTCCTCACCAAATAGAGGAACTCACATTCATGGCAGCCTTTCTCTATGCCAGACATTTTTCTAGACAAATTCCCACGTGCTATCTCATTTAGTCCTCATGTCATCCTTATAAGCTAAGTTTTATTATTTTCCTCATTACCCATAAGAAAACTGAATTTAAAACTGAATTTTAAGGCCAGGCACAGTGGCTCATGCCTGTAATCCCAGCACTTTGGGAGGCAGAGGCCAGAGGATCACTTGAGGTCAGGAGTTTGAGACCAGCTTGGTCAACATGGCAAAACCCTATCTCTACTAAAAATACAACAACAACAAAATATTAGCCAGTGTGGTCGCAGGTGCTTATAGTCCCAGCTACTTGGGAGACTGAGGAAGGAGAATCGCTTGAACCCAGGAGGAAGAGATTTTGATGAGTCAAGATTGCGCCACTGCACTCCAGCCTGGGCGACAGAGCAAGACCCTATCGCAAAACAAACAAACAAACAAACAAAAACCCCTGAATTTAACTTAAACTGAAAAGCTAAGTTCATTGGAAATTGTCCTCCGAATCTATTCACAGTTCACTAATTTCAGGTGGCCATACAGAAGGATGAAAAAGTCACCAGATTGTTAACTGCTATTATAATACAAGCAAGTACAGTAAATTCTTCAAGAAAATCATGTGAAAGCATGCTTTAAAAATTAAAGAGAACAGGCAGATTTCCCTAAAGGATAAATAGCTGGTCCCATTCAGATCATCCATCCATCAACAGAGAACAGAAGAGAATCTGGAATTTCATCTTATCTACTACTCTCTATTGATTTTAAAAAGGCATTGGATTCCATCAGCCATAACTCAGTTATTTCAGCATTATTAGAAAAAAGAAACCACACATAATATTGTGTGATTTAGAAACTCAACATACATAAACCACAAAAAAACCACCCTAGATCATAGAATATTCTAGCATCTTAGAGAACGGACTGATAAAAACAAATAATTAGGGGATGTTTCTCATTGTATACAGCAATTGCATAAGGCCGTGTGTGTGTGTGTGTGTCTGTGTGTGTATGTAGTGTGTTCTCATATCATTAATATTATCAATGTCTGAATCTAAAAAAAAATTACCAGGCATGCAAAGAAATAGGGTATTATAACCCATTGTGAGAAGATAAATCAATGAAAATCAATCCAGAACTGACATAGATTTTAGAGTTATTGAATAAAGATATTAAACTGGTATCCCATAGATTCAAAAACTTAAGTAGAGACATGAAAGTTATATAAAACGTTTAACAAGCTTTTACAGATTAAAAGAACAATGTGTGAGATGAAAAATACAATAGATGTGATTAATGGCTGGTTAGAAATTGCTGGAGAAAAGATTAGTGAACTTGAAGACATATAAAGGCAATAAAAGCTATCAAAAACTAGACAAAGTGAGAAAAGAGAATTTAAAAAATATAACAGAATATCAGCGAACATTAAGAAATCTAATATACATGTAATTGAGATTTTTGAAAGAGAGAAAAGGGTGGGCAGAAAAATATTTGAAGATATAATGGCCAAAATTTTTCCAAGTTTCATGAGAACTGTAAATCCACAGAACCAATAAGCTCAGCAAACCCCAAGTATGAGACATATGAAGAAAACTGTGCCAAGACACATAATAAATTGTTCAAAACCAATGATAATGGAGACAGCTTAAGAGAAATCAGACATGTTACATATAGAGGAACAAAGATAAAGATGCAGGAGATTTCTTGTTAGAAACAATACAAGTGAAAAGACAGTGCAACATCTTAAAAGTACTGCAAGGGGCCAGGAGTGGCAGTGCATGCCTGTAGTCCCAGCTACTTGGGAGGCTGAGGCAGGAGGATCCCTTGAGTTCAGAAGTTCTGGGCTGTAGTGCAGTATGCCGATTGGGTGTCTGCACTAAATTTGGCATCAATACGGTGACCTCCTGGAAGTGGGGGATTACCTAAGGAGCAGTGAACTGGAACCAGGTCAGAAACAGATCAGGTCAAAACTTCTGCTCTGATCAATGGTGATCATGCCTATGAATAGCCACTGTACTTTAGCCTGGGCAACACAGTGAGACCCTGCCTCTGAAAAATAAAATAAAATAAAGTTTTGCAAGGGGGAAAAAGCTTGTCAATCAAGAAAAGTATCCTTCAAAATATCTTTCAAAAATAAAGGTAGGATAATGAATTTTTTCAGACATACAAAAGCTGAAAGTTCAAAAATTTATCATCAGCACACTCACTATATAAGAACATTTTTATTTCTGCCTTTCCCATCCAGATGCCTTTTATTTGTTTTTCTTGCCTTATTTCAATGGCTAGAACCTACAGTACAATGTTAAATAAAAATGGACATCCTTGTCTTTTTCCTGATCTTAAGAGGAAAAGACATCTTTGTAAATAGTCCCTTTATCAAACTCTCTTTAGTCATCCATTCTTTTTTTTTTCTTAATGGGGACTTGCTCAGTCTGTGGCCCAAACTGGAATATAGTGGTACAATCACAGCTCACTGCAGCCTTGATCTCCTGGGCTTAAGCCATCCTTCCACCTAAGCCTCCTGAGTAGCTGGGACCACAGATGTGCACTACCACACCTGGTTAATTTTTATTTTATTTTATTTTTGTAGCTATGGGGTCTCACCATGTTGCCTAGGCTGGTCTTGAACTCCTGGCCCCACCTTGGCCTCCCAAAGTGCTGGGATTAGAGGCATGAGCCAGTGCACCCAGCTTAGTCATCCATTCTGAATGTACCACCTGTTTCCTAGCAGTATCATATCAATTTTTTCCCCTAAATAGAAGGCAAATAAGAATCAGAAGGTAGAAATTATAGAAGATAGAACATGGCTTGGCATTAAAAAACAAACACAAAATCTTTCTTTTTTTTTTTTTTTTGGAGACAGAGCTTACTCAGTCACCCAGGCTGGAATGCAGTGGTGCAATCTCGGCTCACTGCAACCTCAGCATCCTAGGTTCAGTCGATTCTCCCACCTCAGCCTCCTGAGTAGCTGGGATTACAGGCACCCACCATCATGCCTGGCTAATTTTTGTAGAGACTGGGTTTCACCATGTTGGCCAGGCTGGTCTCAAACTCCTGACCTAAAGTGATCCGTCCACCTTGGCCTCCCAAAGTGCTGGGATTACAGGCACGAGCCACCGCGCCCAGCAAAAAACCTTCTTAACAGTAAGCCCCATCAAGCAATGGAAATGGTTGCCTTGGGAGAAAGTCCTTTGCTAGAAGTTTCAGAGGACCACATGCTATGAATAACGTGGCAGTGATTTTCATTCTTAGTGGGAGAAAAAAACTAGTCAATCTCTTCAGTTGCCGTATGGCTGTAATGATTCTATGACAATCTCGGGACATGTGATGTTGCCTTCAAGAACGGAAATTATAAGCAAACCATATATTTGAATGCTTTATGTACAGTGTTACATACAGGCAAACCAACAGGCCACTAAGACTTATTAAAGAACTGTGTTCAAATTGTGTTTAAAATGTCTTCTTGAAATTGTTTCCAAGGAATCCTTAGCAGCACATTCATTGTAAATCCCCCAAATTTTACTGGTCAATAAAGAAATTCCATTGCACAGAAATGTTTGTACCTGTTAGGGTTAGAGAAGTCTGCTAGAAGAAATTCTGGTTGTTAAAAGAAACCTCTGATTGGATGAGATCATAAGAAAAGATGGTGCTGAGTATACTGATGGTACTGGACTCTTGGGTAAGTGTTTGATTATTTGCTTTGGGGGTCTTTCTGATCTCTTTAGGTCAGTGGGAAGAAGGAAAATAAAATATCAAACATATGGTAAGTTTTCTCTAATTACATGATTAAACATAAAAAAAAATAAAACTCCAGGTTAGCCTCCCTCAAACATTCTATCGGGAATGTTCACTACTTCTCAAGTCCTCTGAAACCCACACTCTTTTCTTCCTGATTTTACCACCAGAAAGACCCAGGTAGCTAAAATGAGCATGCTTCCAGATACAGGAAGATACATTCTCAGAGAGAATAGGACAAACAACTAATTAAGAGAAGAACACTGGAAGAAAGATTGATGTAACAGCCCTGGAAACCAAACGGTGAAGTGAATGAGGCCTACGAAAGATTTGTACTGAGTGTCAAACTTAGATGTGGGTTGACATCCCAGATAATTTAGCAATACTTTGTAATGGATTAAATTTAATTATTTTATCTTATTCATTTATTTTTATTTTTATTTATTATTTTTTTGAGACAGAGGTTCACTCTTGTTGCCCAAGCTGGAGTGCAGTGGCATCATCTCAGCTCAGTGCAACCTCCACCTACTGGTTTCAAGCGATTCTTCTGCCTCAGCCTCCCGACTAGCTGGGATTATAGGCACCTGCCACCTTGC
>NW_012115044.1:7258706-7269712 GCF_000951035.1 Colobus angolensis palliatus
AAAAAAAAAAAGAAAGAAAGAAAATGTACCTAATATAAGGTCAATCATTTGCCTTCTTTTGTTATTTCTGTTCAAAATGTTTTATTTTTCTTACCCTTAAGCCATACTTTCAAACCATAAAGCTATGGGAGGGCAGCAAAGCCTAAGATTAATAATAATAATTGCTAATATTTAGTGAAGACTAATAACGTGGTAGGTACTGTACTAGGCAGTTGACATGGATTATTGCACTTAATCCTTGAAACAGCCTTATGAAAAAGGTGCTTCATAGGTAGGCACTATGAAGTCAGTATGATTGCCATTGTACAAATGAAGGAACTGAGGCATGAAGATGTTAGGCAACTTGCCCCGGGGTCACACATACCTAGTAAGTAGAGAGGGATATAGCAGAAGTTGGGAGAGAAAGTTCTTAATTATACCAATAGGTTATTATTTTTCTCACTTCAGCAGTGGTCATGTCTAATTCAGTCCAGATAACAAGTAACTTATTGCCTAGTGTGACATTCATTTATTTGTTGAATATCTTCTTGGTGCAAAGCCCTGTGCTAGAAGACTTGCACTATGGGAGATTATAAAAAGAGAAAGATGTGGTCTCTGTCCTGAAGAAAATCAGAAGCTAGTAGGGGAATAGACTAAGGAATAATGAATTCCAATACAGGTAAAACACAGTACATGCTTTAATAGTGCTACAAGCTAAGTGCCATCTGGCCCAGAGGGTGAAGCAGTATGTGTTGGTGTTACGTAGGAGGCTTCATTAAAAAGTTTATTTTGGAGTTGAGCCTTTATGGACAAGTAGGATTTTGAGAGGTGGAGAAGTGAGAGAAAGACATTTCAGGCAAGGGAACCACATGGGCAAATACTCACACTGAGTCACTATTGACTCACTAACCTCAGTGAAGGGTTTGTTCCTGGATTAGCAAGGAGTTTGGAGTTTCTAAGCCTTAGGGTGTATGAGAGGAAGTCCTAATTTGGTAGGTGATAGTAGAAAGGCAAAGTCATAAAATCTGGGAATTGAAGATCCCGAAAGGTTATCTAATTTAGTAACAAGTCCAATGCCTAAAGCTCTGCCAAGTCATCACCAAAACTAGGCTCAAATAGTTCTAACATCACATGCATTATTGTCTCCTATGGCAGCCCATCCCATCACTTTCTGAAGTTATATTGCCCATTTATTTGTGTATTTGCTTATTGTCTGTAATACTAGAACTCAAGTTCCATGATGGCAGAGACTGACTTATCTGTCATGTATCCCCAGTGCCTAGCATTGTAGGCATACAATCAATATTTGTTGAATGCATTCCATCTCAGGACAGCTCTGACATCTAGAAAGTTCTTGGGTGATTTCCACAAGATAGTACTTTAATATATGAAGACAACCATAATAGCCCTCTTTTATCTTTTTCAAGTTAAATATCAACAGTTAGTCAACAATTCCACATGAAAAAATAACTTTGGGCCTTTTCACTATCCTGATCACACTCTCAAATAAGCTCCGTTTTGTCTCTGTTTCTTTTAGTGTGTTGTTGCAAGAACAGAAGGCAATATTCCAACTCTGTGACCCCCTCAAATTAGAGAGGTCCTATCAACTCTCTTACACAAGGTGTTACAGTGTGACCCAAGATGGCGCTAACTTTGTTGAGGTCCACTTCACCCCGTTGCTTCATGTTTCTCTGATTGTCAGCTAACCTCCTTTCCACTCCCTTCACCTGTTGGTGTGTTCTACTGCTTGCTCACCTCTCTCTTGTCCTGACTTGTGCAGGTAGATTTTGAAAACCAAGCCCAGGGCCCTACATTTGGGAGGCTCTTACAGCAATCCAGAACAAAAGATACAAGGTATTGAACTAGAGCAGTGTGGCCAGCAAGGAAGAGATAAAAAGAAAAACATATCTGAGGCATTGTCAATGGGACTTGCAATCTACTGATTTAGTGACCACTAGCACGCTTTCTCAATGGATGCCTCTCTCTCCAGACCACATATGAATTCGGAGTCAATTCCCAGTTTCTCCCTACCTCACTGTCTTTGAAGCAAGCATGCAACTCTTCTGAAGTCTTTTATACATTTTTTCCCCAAGTTACTGTCCATAAAAATATATTAGGAAAGTTCAAAGGCAGCAAGATTTCTAGCCAGGATGACTGAAATTATGGTACTTCCATGACTAAGGTAGGAAATTCAGCAGAAGGACCAGACATTAAGGTGATAATGAAGCACTTGGTTTGGGATATGTTGAATTTGACGACCTGAGGACATCTAGCAAACAGTTTGAAAACTGTGTACTTCTTTGGCTCTGGAGTGCAAACTGAAATGTAGATCTGTGAGTCATCAACAGAGTTGCTTGAAGCTTTCCCCAGAGAATGAGAATTTTGATTATCATTTAAACTGAAAAAAGACAAGACTGAGAAAAAAACTTTTAACAATGACCACATAAAATGGGTATTTGGAGGAGGAATCTCCCAGAAAGAGAGAGAGGGGAAGGAAGGCTCAGGGGGTATGGGGAAAACTTGATGGGTTTATTGTCAGGGGCGAAGCTGGACATTATTGCAGAAGGCAGAGAAATCAGTTACATCAAACACAGCAGAAATCTCCTAAAGAACAAAACTTCTCGTGATGCTACTGAGTTTATCCACGAGGAGGTGATTTAATAACCTTAGACAAAATAATTCCAGTTTTAGAGCCAGGTTGCAAGCAGTTGATAAATAAGGAGTAAATGGTAGCAATGAAGTCAAAGTGGTTAAATGCAGACTGCTATTTTGAAAAGATGTTATGCAATACATGTAAACTAGAAAAGCAATAAATCTATATGATATTTATATGATCTACACATTCTAAAATATAACATGGGGTTAATTCCTATTTCATTGTAATGTCTGACTCTAGAATTAAGCATTTCATAGATCTTATGATCACACTCGGTGTTCAAAGTTCTCACTGTATCAAAGAGAATAATGAAGTACCAGCTACTCGAGAGGCTGAGGCAGGAGGATCGCTTGAGCCCAGGAGTTTGAGGCTGTAGTGTGCCATTATTGTGCCTATGAATACCCACTGCACTCTAGCCTGGGCAACATAGTAAGACCCAGTCTCAGGCCGGGCGCGGTGGCTCAAGCCTGTAATCCCAGCACTTTGGGAGGCTGAGAAGGGCGGATCACGAGGTCAGGAGATCGAGACCATCCTGACTATCACGGTGAAACCCCGTCTCTACTAAAAATACAAAACTAGCCATGCCTGTAGTCCCAGCTACTCGGGAGGCTGAGGCAGGAGAATGGCGTAAACCCAGGAGGCGGAGCTTGCAGTGAGCTGAGATCCGGCCACTGCACTCCAGTCTGGGTGACAGAGCGAGACTCCGCCTCAAAAAAAAAAAAAAAAAAGACCCAGTCTCTAAAAAAATAAAATAACAGAAAAATTGAAATATATTGTTATGGATAGATTTCATTGAACCTAAATAGGGCTACATTTATTTTCTTGTTTTGTTTTTTTTCCTGGTTCCCATTTAGGTGTCTAATTATGAAACGGCCAATGAAATCATTTTCTTCGAGATCAATTTTCATCTAAGTCTGCCTGGATTGGATGGTAGGTCAAGCTTTTTAAACTGTAACCCAACATAGATTCTGTCAGAAGCACCACTAGGTCTGGTGAATTTCTGGATCTATTCTGTATTGCCTCCTAAACCCTTGGGGTATGAATCTCTGAGAAGCTCTTTCACCTCCAGCCCTAGCCTCTACCTCCCACAGATTCATAGGACGCCAAATCTGGAAGTGACTTTAGGGTTCTTTTAGCTCATCTCCCTTAATTTCATAGATTAATGAACTGAGGCCCACCGTGGGAAAATGACTTGTTCAGGGAGCACTGTTGCCAAGTGACAGCAGCATGAGTTTTAGGAGTCAGAGCGGGGATTGAACCCTGGATCCATTATTACCTAACTGTATAGCATTAAACTAGGTTCTTCACCTCCTGAACCTCAGTTTTCCCATTTAAAAATGGGGCTAATGATCATCACACCTGCCTTACGTAGTTACTATGTGTATTGAATGAATAAAATGTGAAAGCACCTAGTCAGTGCCTGTCACATGGTAGAAACTCAACAAGTTTATTCCCTCTTTCCACAAGATTTCATAGCCAATGTGACATGAGCAAAACTCAAAGCAAACCTAGGCCTTCTGACTTTCAGGCCAGAAACCTGTTCATACACAGGGATCTTCATACTGAGGTGCCCCTTGAGGTATCTGAAGACTTGCCAAGGGGTACAGGGGCATGGATAGTTTTAAGAAAATGGATTTCCAGATCCTCAAGTTCCATATGAACTCTTTCTTAAAATTGATTTGAGTATGCAGCTGCAGTTGGGAGTTTCATTTTCCTCCTCATATTTCACAATGGTTCTTCTACTTTACAGAGGAAAACATTTAAAATCTTACAGATGTGCAACTGTAAGATTTAAATTTGCACATCTCTTGAAAGTGTTAAACCTCCAAGCAATAAAGGAACATTGTGACAATTGCTTTAATCAAGATATATAAGCTGACTTTCAATCAATTTCATTAAGAGATTCAGTTCCAATTAAATTTTACTTTATAGGTTTAATAAGATGATTAAAATTTGTGATAAAGTAGGCTATTTTGCTCTCTTGTGCACTCCTAATAATTGTTTTAGTGCCTCGATGAAAAAAGAAAACCCAAAGAACAACAACAACAAAAAAAACCCTTTTCAGCCAGGCATGGTGGCTCATGCCTGTAATCCCAGCACTTTGGGAGGTTGAGATGGGTGAATCACCTGAGGTCAGGAGTTCAAGACCAGCCTGGCCAACATAGTGAAATCCTGTCTCTACTGAAAATACAAAAATTAGCTGGGCGTGGTGGCGCACACCTGTAGTCCCAGTTACTCGAGAGACTGAGATACAAGAATAACTTGACCCGGGAGGCAGAGGTGGCAGTGAGCCAAGAAAGCGCCACTGCATTCCAGCCTGGGTGACAGAGTGAGACTCCATCTTAAAAAAAAAAAAAAAAAATTAAAAATAAAAATATTTTTAAAAGCCCTTTTCAACCTTTAGAGTTTTAAAAAGGTCACAGGAATTTTTTTTTTTTATTTTCAGTTTACACCTGTCTACATATTTTCATTGTTAAAGAATGACAGGGAGATCAGTAAAAGACCTCAAGCATAGAAATACACTGTATTAGGTTAAAGTCTATGGAGGAAGTGGGGTGAAAATACAAGTTCAAGAAGAAAAAAAAACCCTATAAAAATTTCAACTGTAAAAGGTGAGCTTGTTATAAAGTTTTAAAATGGATGAGGTAGATATCAAGATACTCTGGTATTTTAGAGAGCATTGGAAAAACTTAAAAGAGTAATGAAATAGATTTATTTATAATGGCCTGGAAATTATATCATTCCCAATGCTTTAAACTTATGATGAAAAAAATTTAAATGTCAACTTAAAAAATGCATAAAAAAGAACACAATTTTTCAAAATTATTTGAAAAAAAGGTACTGCTGACACTACCCTGGAAAGGTCCACAGCTGCCTCGCTGTCTTACTGTTATTTCGGCCCTGCACTGAGGGAGGTCTTTCCCCCTTGGTTCTCAAAAGTAGATGCATGCGTGTGCGCCATGCGTACAACATACCTCCAGAGCTTTGTGTCCTCTTCCTCTGACTCCATGTTCTTGAGCCAACATTTTCTTCCTTTGCCTTTTAGGGGTATCTGTTTTGCTCCAAGCCCTGTATATTTACACTTGACCCTTTTCAGCTCCCTCACCACCCCTTTGTCCCCCTTCACCTCCTCACACCTGCTCATTTCCTTCTGAAGTTATCACTTTGCCTGCAACATAGTTATTACCCTCTTGCTGAAGTTGCTTTGTCCGTTAGAGGATAATCAGCTTCTTCCTTCTTCTATTTCTCCAACAGAAATTCTAATCTTTAGTGCATCAAAATCGCCTGGAGGGCTTGTTAAAGCACAGATTACTGAGTCCTTCCCCAAGAGTTTCGGATTCAGTATGTCTGGAGTAGGGCTTGAAAATTTGCACTTCTGGCTGGGCACTGTGGCTTACACCTGTAATCACAGCACTTTGGGAGGCTGGGGCAGGTGGATCACTTGAGGCCAGGAGTTCAAGACCAGCCTGGCCAACATGACAAAACCCCGTCTCTACAAAAACTACAAAAATTAGCCGGGTGTGGTGGCTCTCTCCTGTAGTCCCAGCTATGCAGGAGGCTGAGGCATAAGAATCCCTTGAACCCAGGAGGCGGAGGTTGGAGTGAGCCGAGATTGTGCCACTGCACTCCAGCCTGGGCGACAGACACTTTTGTCTAAAAACAAACAAACAAACAAACAAAACATTTCTAACAAATTCCCAGATGATGTTATGCTACTGGTCTGGAGACATCATTTTGAGAACCATTGCTCTAAGCTCATGTTTGGTGTGCTCGTCAGAGGTCATGTGGCTAAAGGTAGGTACCTGTATTTCTGAGGCTAGAAGTGGCATCAAAAGAGGTATCAGGTATGAAGCCAGAAGCATACGTGCTTTGTCGAAGATATTTCTCATGCAATCTAAAAATTCTTCAGGATTGGATTGATTTAAAGCAGAAATCAGAGCAAAAGGGCCATAATTAGGAAAACACTGTCTCAAAGTTTTACAGCAGCCACCTTCTCCTCCAACCTCCTCACCAAATAGAGGAACTCACATTCATGGCAGCCTTTCTCTATGCCAGACATTTTTCTAGACAAATTCCCACGTGCTATCTCATTTAGTCCTCATGTCATCCTTATAAGCTAAGTTTTATTATTTTCCTCATTACCCATAAGAAAACTGAATTTAAAACTGAATTTTAAGGCCAGGCACAGTGGCTCATGCCTGTAATCCCAGCACTTTGGGAGGCAGAGGCCAGAGGATCACTTGAGGTCAGGAGTTTGAGACCAGCTTGGTCAACATGGCAAAACCCTATCTCTACTAAAAATACAACAACAACAAAATATTAGCCAGTGTGGTCGCAGGTGCTTATAGTCCCAGCTACTTGGGAGACTGAGGAAGGAGAATCACTTGAACCCAGGAGGAAGAGATTTTGATGAGTCAAGATTGCGCCACTGCACTCCAGCCTGGGCGACAGAGCAAGACCCTATCGCAAAACAAACAAACAAACAAACAAAAACCCCTGAATTTAACTTAAACTGAAAAGCTAAGTTCATTGGAAATTGTCCTCCGAATCTATTCACAGTTCACTAATTTCAGGTGGCCATACAGAAGGATGAAAAAGTCACCAGATTGTTAACTGCTATTATAATACAAGCAAGTACAGTAAATTCTTCAAGAAAATCATGTGAAAGCATGCTTTAAAAATTAAAGAGAACAGGCAGATTTCCCTAAAGGATAAATAGCTGGTCCCATTCAGATCATCCATCCATCAACAGAGAACAGAAGAGAATCTGGAATTTCATCTTATCTACTACTCTCTATTGATTTTAAAAAGGCATTGGATTCCATCAGCCATAACTCAGTTATTTCAGCATTATTAGAAAAAAGAAACCACACATAATATTGTGTGATTTAGAAACTCAACATACATAAACCACAAAAAAACCACCCTAGATCATAGAATATTCTAGCATCTTAGAGAACGGACTGATAAAAACAAATAATTAGGGGATGTTTCTCATTGTATACAGCAATTGCATAAGGCCGTGTGTGTGTGTGTGTGTCTGTGTGTGTATGTAGTGTGTTCTCATATCATTAATATTATCAATGTCTGAATCTAAAAAAAAATTACCAGGCATGCAAAGAAATAGGGTATTATAACCCATTGTGAGAAGATAAATCAATGAAAATCAATCCAGAACTGACATAGATTTTAGAGTTATTGAATAAAGATATTAAACTGGTATCCCATAGATTCAAAAACTTAAGTAGAGACATGAAAGTTATATAAAACGTTTAACAAGCTTTTACAGATTAAAAGAACAATGTGTGAGATGAAAAATACAATAGATGTGATTAATGGCTGGTTAGAAATTGCTGGAGAAAAGATTAGTGAACTTGAAGACATATAAAGGCAATAAAAGCTATCAAAAACTAGACAAAGTGAGAAAAGAGAATTTAAAAAATATAACAGAATATCAGCGAACATTAAGAAATCTAATATACATGTAATTGAGATTTTTGAAAGAGAGAAAAGGGTGGGCAGAAAAATATTTGAAGATATAATGGCCAAAATTTTTCCAAGTTTCATGAGAACTGTAAATCCACAGAACCAATAAGCTCAGCAAACCCCAAGTATGAGACATATGAAGAAAACTGTGCCAAGACACATAATAAATTGTTCAAAACCAATGATAATGGAGACAGCTTAAGAGAAATCAGACATGTTACATATAGAGGAACAAAGATAAAGATGCAGGAGATTTCTTGTTAGAAACAATACAAGTGAAAAGACAGTGCAACATCTTAAAAGTACTGCAAGGGGCCAGGAGTGGCAGTGCATGCCTGTAGTCCCAGCTACTTGGGAGGCTGAGGCAGGAGGATCCCTTGAGTTCAGAAGTTCTGGGCTGTAGTGCAGTATGCCGATTGGGTGTCTGCACTAAATTTGGCATCAATACGGTGACCTCCTGGAAGTGGGGGATTACCTAAGGAGCAGTGAACTGGAACCAGGTCAGAAACAGATCAGGTCAAAACTTCTGCTCTGATCAATGGTGATCATGCCTATGAATAGCCACTGTACTTTAGCCTGGGCAACACAGTGAGACCCTGCCTCTGAAAAATAAAATAAAATAAAGTTTTGCAAGGGGGAAAAAGCTTGTCAATCAAGAAAAGTATCCTTCAAAATATCTTTCAAAAATAAAGGTAGGATAATGAATTTTTTCAGACATACAAAAGCTGAAAGTTCAAAAATTTATCATCAGCACACTCACTATATAAGAACATTTTTATTTCTGCCTTTCCCATCCAGATGCCTTTTATTTGTTTTTCTTGCCTTATTTCAATGGCTAGAACCTACAGTACAATGTTAAATAAAAATGGACATCCTTGTCTTTTTCCTGATCTTAAGAGGAAAAGACATCTTTGTAAATAGTCCCTTTATCAAACTCTCTTTAGTCATCCATTCTTTTTTTTTTCTTAATGGGGACTTGCTCAGTCTGTGGCCCAAACTGGAATATAGTGGTACAATCACAGCTCACTGCAGCCTTGATCTCCTGGGCTTAAGCCATCCTTCCACCTAAGCCTCCTGAGTAGCTGGGACCACAGATGTGCACTACCACACCTGGTTAATTTTTATTTTATTTTATTTTTGTAGCTATGGGGTCTCACCATGTTGCCTAGGCTGGTCTTGAACTCCTGGCCCCACCTTGGCCTCCCAAAGTGCTGGGATTAGAGGCATGAGCCAGTGCACCCAGCTTAGTCATCCATTCTGAATGTACCACCTGTTTCCTAGCAGTATCATATCAATTTTTTCCCCTAAATAGAAGGCAAATAAGAATCAGAAGGTAGAAATTATAGAAGATAGAACATGGCTTGGCATTAAAAAACAAACACAAAATCTTTCTTTTTTTTTTTTTTTTGGAGACAGAGCTTACTCAGTCACCCAGGCTGGAATGCAGTGGTGCAATCTCGGCTCACTGCAACCTCAGCATCCTAGGTTCAGTCGATTCTCCCACCTCAGCCTCCTGAGTAGCTGGGATTACAGGCACCCACCATCATGCCTGGCTAATTTTTGTAGAGACTGGGTTTCACCATGTTGGCCAGGCTGGTCTCAAACTCCTGACCTAAAGTGATCCGTCCACCTTGGCCTCCCAAAGTGCTGGGATTACAGGCACGAGCCACCGCGCCCAGCAAAAAACCTTCTTAACAGTAAGCCCCATCAAGCAATGGAAATGGTTGCCTTGGGAGAAAGTCCTTTGCTAGAAGTTTCAGAGGACCACATGCTATGAATAACGTGGCAGTGATTTTCATTCTTAGTGGGAGAAAAAAACTAGTCAATCTCTTCAGTTGCCGTATGGCTGTAATGATTCTATGACAATCTCGGGACATGTGATGTTGCCTTCAAGAACGGAAATTATAAGCAAACCATATATTTGAATGCTTTATGTACAGTGTTACATACAGGCAAACCAACAGGCCACTAAGACTTATTAAAGAACTGTGTTCAAATTGTGTTTAAAATGTCTTCTTGAAATTGTTTCCAAGGAATCCTTAGCAGCACATTCATTGTAAATCCCCCAAATTTTACTGGTCAATAAAGAAATTCCATTGCACAGAAATGTTTGTACCTGTTAGGGTTAGAGAAGTCTGCTAGAAGAAATTCTGGTTGTTAAAAGAAACCTCTGATTGGATGAGATCATAAGAAAAGATGGTGCTGAGTATACTGATGGTACTGGACTCTTGGGTAAGTGTTTGATTATTTGCTTTGGGGGTCTTTCTGATCTCTTTAGGTCAGTGGGAAGAAGGAAAATAAAATATCAAACATATGGTAAGTTTTCTCTAATTACATGATTAAACATAAAAAAAAATAAAACTCCAGGTTAGCCTCCCTCAAACATTCTATCGGGAATGTTCACTACTTCTCAAGTCCTCTGAAACCCACACTCTTTTCTTCCTGATTTTACCACCAGAAAGACCCAGGTAGCTAAAATGAGCATGCTTCCAGATACAGGAAGATACATTCTCAGAGAGAATAGGACAAACAACTAATTAAGAGAAGAACACTGGAAGAAAGATTGATGTAACAGCCCTGGAAACCAAACGGTGAAGTGAATGAGGCCTACGAAAGATTTGTACTGAGTGTCAAACTTAGATGTGGGTTGACATCCCAGATAATTTAGCAATACTTTGTAATGGATTAAATTTAATTATTTTATCTTATTCATTTATTTTTATTTTTATTTATTATTTTTTTGAGACAGAGGTTCACTCTTGTTGCCCAAGCTGGAGTGCAGTGGCATCATCTCAGCTCAGTGCAACCTCCACCTACTGGTTTCAAGCGATTCTTCTGCCTCAGCCTCCCGACTAGCTGGGATTATAGGCACCTGCCACCTTGC
>NW_012115044.1:7271652-7273782 GCF_000951035.1 Colobus angolensis palliatus
ACTACAACCGCAATCAAGTCCCATACCCAGAAGCAACTAGGGTTACCAATTTCTGGTGTCATCGTCCAGAAATAGTCTATGAATATACGAGCAGGGGGTGGGTGGGCAGGGTGAGGCCTAACTGTAACATAATGTAACACAATGAACACACTGTACTGTCCCTCACATCTATCTTTTAACAATATATCTTTGAGATGTTTCTTATTTTTATATAGAGCTCTGCTTTATTCTTTTTAACAGTAGCACCGTTTTCTTGTGAGGAAGTACAATTATTTATTTCACCAGTCTGAAAATGATGAATATTTAGATTACTTCTAGTTTTTTCTCCTGGCATTTTTTTTTTCCGCCTTTAAAAAAAGTATACATCGGTCGGGCACGGTGGCTCAAGCCTGTAATCCCAGCACTTTGGGAGGCCGAGTCGGGCAGATCACGAGGTCAGGAGATTGAGACCATCCTGGCTAATACTGTGAAACCCCGTCTCTACTAAAAAATACAAAAAATTAGCCAGGCGTGGTGGTGGGCGCCTGTAGTCCCAGCTACTCGGGAGGCTGAGGCAGGAGAATGGTGTGAACCCAGCAGGCAGAGCCTGCAGTGAGCTGAGATCTGGCCACTGCACTCCAGCCTGGACCACAGAGTGAGACTCTGTCTCAAAAAAAAAAAAAAAAAGTATGCATCTTAATAATGCTTTTTAATTACTATGCTTAATAAATGTATCAGCTAGGAAATAACACTTTATATTTATTAAGTTAGCTAAAATAACAGGTTTGAATCCTTTGCTAAAAGGGCTGTGGAAAAATGGGCCAACTGATTGGTTCAGAGAGAGAGAGAGAGAATGTGTATTTGTCCAAGTATGGCCACTGTTCTCAAATCTAGCTGTTTATCAGAATTTCCTTAGTCTTTGCTCAAAATACAGATGCTTAGGTCACATGCCTGGGGATTCTGATTTAGAAGGACTGAATTAGGACCTAAATATTAATATATCTATCTGGAAATATTCCATGGAAATATCATGTATTTTGAAAATATTTCACAGGATTCTGATTTATAGCTAGTGTTGAGAACCAATCATTGATAGAGAATAGTGGACCAATTTATACACTTATTAAATATAAATGGTTTATTCTGTGAAAAAACATTCTTTAGTGTAAAGTGCTTTAACTCAGCTCTCTTTCAGTTCTCTACATCTGGGGGCAGAGTTGAAAGAGCTGCTCTACCCATCTTAATCCCAGGCTCAGATGTGCACATGTTGGAGTCTACCAACACTCAGGACTTAGTTCTTAGAAGAAATGGCCTTTGTAGAATTTGTCTCATGAATTCAGCTCTATTAAGGGATGACACACATCACTGTCTCTGTTATTACACATTAAAACGTCTTTTATAGATAAAAGCACAAAGACTTTATTGTATTAACACAGCTAACCATTTATATAAATCCCTTGGTCCTTATTTATCATTGCAAAAATAAAATACATAGTTGTAATGCCTCTGTACATATGACTTTGGTTCTTTTTCCTCTTAGCTTTATTTCCTATGCACATTTCAATACACGAATACAGAACACAAAGTTATCATTTTAGCAGCTATAAGATTACATTGTTTTACCTCATGTTTTGCAAAATTAGTCTCTAAATCTGAACATTTGGGTTGTGCAGTTTTTCCTTATTATAAATGGTGGAGTTATAAATATCATTGATCAAACACCTTTTTTCATTTTGAATTCTTCTCATACATTACCAAAAGAAGAAGCTTTAGATCAAAAGAACGAACAATGCTAATCCTTTTGCCTGTAGAGACTTACTGCTCTGCAGGATTCTACTGAGTCACTGGGCCCTGGAGAAAGGACCAGTGTGCTTCTTTCCTCACAGCCTCTCCAACAAGATGTTTTATTCATTTCATTTTAGTTAAACTGATAAAATATTAAGTTATATTTCATACGAGATGAACTTATTGAGCATATTTGTTAAAAGGCATTGTAGGGATTTAAGTCAAGGAGTCTGACTTGACTTACTTGACTTGACTTTCTATGCCAGAAAGCCTACATCCAAATTCCTGCTCTGCCGTATGACTTTCAGTAAGTTCCTTGCTTGCCTTTTTTTTTTTTTTTTTTTTTTTTTTTGCTTCCATGATAAC
>NW_012115044.1:7274683-7287949 GCF_000951035.1 Colobus angolensis palliatus
GCCTCAGCCTCTCAAAGTGCTAGAATTACAGGCATGAGCCACTGCGCCTGGCCTGTATTTCTTATATGAACCATTTAACCATAGCCATTGTCCACTTGCCCAAAGGTTCTAAGTATCTATGTATATACCTTCTTTTTTTTTTCTTTTTTCTTTTGTAAAGATTGGGGTCTTGCTATGTTGCCCAGGCTGGTCTCGAACTCCTGTCCTCAAGCCATCCTCTCGCCTTAACTTCCCAAAACTCTGAGATTATAGATGTGAGTCACTGTACTGGCCCATGGCCTATGTTTTCAAATGTGTTTATTTAAAAATAGAAGCAGAGTATCATTCTGACGCCCAGGCTGGAGTGCAGTGGCGCAATCTTGGCTCACTGCAAACTCCACCTCCTGGGTTCAAGCAATTCTCATGCCTGAGCTTCCCAAGTAACTGAGGTTACAGACACACCATGCTGACTAATTTTTGCATTTTTAGTAGAGACGCAGTTTCACTATGTTGGCCAGGCTGGTCTCAAACTCCTGATCTCAAGTGATCCGCCTGCCTTAGCCTCCCAAAGTGTTGCTTTCTCATTGATTGACATATCTTAAATATCTTTTCATGTTGGTACGTATAGATCTTCCTCATTCTTTTTAACAGCCGTATAATTGTTCAAAGTAGGTGTGTAGTGTAGTTTATCATTAATAGACATTTAAATCATTTCCAATTTTGTGCTATCACAGTTTTGTAATAAACAACATATCTATCTTTGTACAATTGTAGTTTTCTTGTAGAATTTATTTTGAGTATTGGGCTTTTTTCCATTATATTTATTTGAGGTATTTTTCTGTTGCTTACATTTTTATCTTTTGCATATGACAAGAACTTCAAACTAAGTTGCCCTTGTTCCTGACATATCATCTCAGAGATAGCTGGTGCATATACAGGCATGTGTAACCAAAGCAAAAGTTTTATGGAACATACTTCACCTTACTACATTCAATGCACTTTAATTCATTCCATTGTATTCTATTCTATTCATTTCATTTTATTGAAACATGTTTGTAAAGTTCCTTTAAATTGATTTTAAAATCACTAGTTCATGGCAACTCATAGTTTAAAAAGCTATTTTCCTTTTTTCCCCTACCCTGTGTTGAACCAGTCTATAGAAGCAGGCACCTATTTGAGTTTTCTGCCTGGCAATCGGTAACCTCTAAGAACTGAAGACCTCCCTTGAACTGCAGCTCAATTAAGTAAGGTCTAGCTCTTTCCATCTTTTCCCAAGAGTAGAGACCGGGCCACCACACCTGCCAAGAATGAACAGATGGTCTCACACTAAGCCATTACTACAGATGGCAAGCACCTGACTCTGCATCTGTATGCCCACCAGATTGATATTAGCTGCATACACACCACATATGCCTAGATAAACAGGGGTATCATTTTAAGACTGTTGGTTCATTTCCACGTTGATACTTAAGGGAAGTCACTCTGTTAGATGGGAACTGTTTCCTGGCAATGCTAGCATTAAAGTCAGGAAGACATAGAAGCATAACTTTCAAAGTTCTGTTCATTCAAATCCTTGCCTAGCCTGAGTATGGAGGTGCAGGGGAAACATTGGGAAAGGGCTGCTAAGATCCAGGTCAAGAGTTGGAGCTCTGACCAAATGGACCAGAATTCAGGGCAGAACTCTGGGCAAGAAAGAAGGGGTCAATGTAGATGGACAAATGCGGTATGTTGGGGTATGCAGTAGCATAGTGGACACTTGTTGCCTAGGCCCACCTAAGACTCATACAAATGTTAAGATTATGTGTTGGCCCCACCCACTGGTAGGTCAAGAATATCTGCCTTGGTCAACATCAGCTCAGAAACAGGATGACCCTAAACACGTGGATTAGGGATATCCATACTTACAGCTGAGAGTGCCAGGGCAGGCAGGAAGTTATAGGAAACAAGAAGTCTTTGACTTCTGCATTAAATCCAGCTGAGAGACTAACTCCTTTCCTTGGCATCTGACTCAGGACCTATGAGACCATATGGGGTAAGCCATTAAAATGCAATTTGATATGATCAGAATTTGAAGAGTAGATCAGGTCAGAAATGCAGATTTTTCTTAATTAGGAAAAGAAAGAAACGCTTAAAAGAAAAATGTTCTCTTCTTGGAAAGGATTTTCTTAAAGGTGGATTATTTATTCACTCATTAATTCATTCCTTTTGTATGATGCATTTACTAATAGATGCCTGCTTTCATTCACCTCTGAAGTTAGATGTGCACACTCTTACTTTCTCTTTTTGGATGTCACAGGTAGATAGGCATGTTTTAGCTACTTGCACTACTTAAATATGCAGATTTCTTCAGTGACATCATTTGGCTTTAGTGTTAACAGGCCCCTGATGACCAATAAATAATGCTCAAGAAGTCAGGTTTGCATGATAGGTTAATTCCTTAATTGTGTTTCTCTCTGTTGGGTAGGTGATTCCCCCTGCTGCAGCAAAATGCAGATAGAGATAATGACAGGCTCCTGCAAAAATTAAGTAGATTGTAAAAGGTGAAATCATACCTAAACCCAGCTGTCAGGAGAAGTGAATTTGTCCTTCAAGATTTAAGAAACAGGCCAGGCACAGTGATTCACGCCTGTAATTCCAGCATTTTGGGAGGCCGAGGCAGGTGGATCACTCGAGGTCAGGAGTTCGAGACCAGCCTGGACAACATGGTGAAATCTCATCTCTATTAAAAATACAAAAAAATTAGCCAGGCATGGTGGCAGGTACCTGTATTCCCATGACTTGGGAGGCTAAGGCTGGAGAATCGCTTGAACTCAGGAGGCAGAGATTGCAGTGAGTTGAGAGTGCACCACTGCACTCAGCCAGGGTGACAGAGTGAGACTGTGTCTGAAAAAAAAAAAAAAAGATAATAAGAAACATCTGGCTGCTTCCTCTCATCCACCTGCATTCTAAGATGGCCCAGCCCTCTGCCATTCTGAGAGGGAGGGACCAGGCACCTCTGCTGTCATGGGCACTTCACTCCAGTTCTGACTGCTGACGTTTCATTTGCATCTCACTTTTGGCAGCTCTTTCTTTCCTGTGCTCCTCTGTCCTACCCTATAGGGAGTCTAAATCTCTCTTTTTGTGTGTGTGTGAGTTTTTTTCGTGATATCTTCCTTCCCTTTCCCACCTTCCCAAATCTCCCATGAGACATTTGCGTATGCAATAGAGTTCACCAAAGACTTGGGGTGAAGTGGAGGTTTATACAGCTATTAGATATTGCATATTCCGATTCCCTTCTTCCTCTGCCTTTGGTTCCCCAACCCAAACTCAAGGTCCCTAGCTGCGTAGCGGGAGGAGAGATAATGCATCTTTATGTAGTTAGAATCATTAAAGACCCAGTAAAACTAAGGGGCCCCTCGCTTTGGGTCTCTGCAATTAGGAGCACCCAACAAGTGATAGACTTTTTGACCTATCAATCTTTCTTTTTCTCTTGTACCAATGAGAAAAGTTCATGCCACTCCCTTAAAGGGGTAAAACAAAACAAAAAACACCGTCGTCGGCCAGGCATGGTAGCTCACGCCTGTAATCCCAGCACTTTGGAAGGCCGAGGTGGGTGGATCACGAGGTCAGCAGATGAAGACCATCCTGGCTAACATGGTGAAACCCCATCTCTACTAAAAATACAAAAAATTAGCTGGGCGTGGTGGCACACACCTGTAGTCCCAGCTACTTGGGAGGCTGAAGCAGGAGAAACGCTTGAACCTGGGAGGTGGAAGTTGCAGTGAGCTGAGATCGTCCCCACTGCACTCCAGCCTGGGCAACAGAGTGAGCCTCCATCTCAACAACAACAACAAAAACAACAACAACAACAACAAAAAACCCACCATGGTTGGTTAGGTTTAAATTATACTTAAAAATTATCATGCTATATGGATTTATTAATATAGATAAGCCCTGCTTAGTTGTCAATGGATTACATGTGATCAAAATTATCACTCTCTCTCTCTCTCTATATATATATATACATATACACACACACATATGTATGTATTTGAGAAGAAGTCTCGCTCTGTCACTCAGGCTGGAGTACAGTGATGTGATCTCAGCTCACTGCAACCTTGGTCTCCTAGGGTTCAAGCGATTCTCATGCCTCAGCCTCCCTAGCAGCTGGGACTACAGGCATGCGCAACCACACCCAGCTTACTTTTTGTATTTTTGGTAGAGATGGGATTTCACCATGTTGGCCAGGCTGGTCTCAAACTCCTAACCTCAAGTAATCCACCCACCTTGGCCTCCCAAAGTGCTAGGATTACAGGCGTAAGCTACCATGCCCGGCCTAAAAATATGTTTTAATATAGAAAACTACAAAGAGAAAAGCAAAAAGTTGGTTGTTATTTTCCCAGATTGCCCTTGTAAATATAAATATTCAGATCTTCATTATTTTTCTGATCCTGTTTTTTTCTAGACTAGTCAGCATTATACCCATTGGTATAAGGAGAAATGGCACTTTGACCTAATTCTTGGCACCAGACTTAGGGACCAAGGACCTTGACGTGAGTCCAGTAGTGGGACCTGAAACACCATTTCAGGAGCTGGCTGAGGTTGGGCAATGGAACAATTACAGATAGAAAAGCCCATGAATTAAGAGTGGAACTAAAGGTAGTCTAAGACCAGATTTCAAGACAACCATAGATGTCAGGCCCAAGAAGGGGCAAGTATGAGAAGCAAGATCCAAGAGAAACTCCTAGATTTAGGCAGAATGGAGTGCAGAGAGACCAGGGAAGAGACCCGAGTGGATGTGTCATCAATCCAGATGGTGCGACCCAGGAAGCATTTGCCATCGTGAAGCTCTTCTGGAGCTCGTCAGGGTCCTTCTGTGGAAGGGCCTATGGTGGTCCTCAAAGCCTGGAGCTTTGCAGGCAGCTGCTGATGCCACATTCAGTCAGGAGGAAGCCACTGTGATCAGTGGAGTGCAGGACCTCATGGCTCTATGAAATGACATTGGTAGACTAAAGTAGGGGCAGGCAAGCCAGGATCATTAAGAGTGGCCAGGACGTCAGTCTGTACTCTGAGGTATACAAGGCCTTGGTAAGGTTAAAGTTCAGGATGCCAAGAACGGCAGCTGTGTTATAGACAATGTGAGCTGGGTTTTCTGCTGCTTACATCTGAAAGTACTAATTACGTATGTATGTGTGTGTGTGTGTATTTTATTTTATTCTATTTTTATTTATTTATTTTGTGAGTCAGGGTCTCGCTCTGTTGAGGCTGGGTTGCAGTGGTGCAATCTCAGCTCACTACAGCCTCCACCTCCTGGGTTCAAGTGATTCTCATGCCTCAGCCTCCTGAGTGGCTGGGATTATGGGCATGCACCACCACACCCTGATAATTTCTGTATTTTCAGTACAGATGTGTTTCACCACATTGGCCAGGCTGGTCTCAAACTTCTGACCTCCAGTGATCCACCTATCTCAGCCTCCCAGAGTGCTGGGATTACAGGTGTGAGCCACCATGCCTGGCTTGTATTTTAATATATACAGATGCATAAAATAAATTTTGTATAAACAAAACTGTTAAAGGTTGCTATCCAAGTAATGAGATTACAAGTGATTTTATTTTTGCCTTGTCTGTATATTTAAATTTTTTATTTTTTTCACAATAAACTTTTTTTTTCCTTTTTTTTTTGAGACAGCATCTCACTCTTTCACCCAGGCTGGAGTGCAATGGTGCGATCTCCGCTCACTGCAACCTCTGCCTCCCAGGTTCAAGCAATTCTCCTGCCTCAGCTTCCCAAGTAGCTGGGACTACAGGTGCGTGCCACCATGCTCAGTTAATTTTTGTATTTTTAGTAGAGATGGGATTTCACCATGTTGGCCAGGCTGGTTTCAAATTCCTGACCTCAGGTGATCCACTCAAATCCCAAAATGCTGGGATTACAGGTGTGAGCCACTCTGCCCCACCTGCAATGAACTTCTAGCAGCCAAAGGTTCTTGCAAGCAATAGAACTGACCAAGCCTGTTTTAAATGGAAGCAAAATTTGATGAAAGAGTATTGGGAACTCACATAACTACCTGGCAGTTCAGCAAAATGAGGCTTGGAAGGAAAGCAGTTACTAGGGAGCCCCAGCACACCCAGAGTAAGTCCAGTGAGGATTCTGCTTGTGCTGACAATAACCCTCAGCCATTGCTGCCACTAACCCTTGGCCGCCACAACTCACATTGCTACCTAGCCTTAAATTCTGGATACCACTGCGGGTGACCTGAAAACTCAATATTGCTACCTCTTCTGTCTTCAACTGCCACCAATATGTATACCTGGCTCTTTATGATAATAACCGCTGCTTCAGACGTCCAGGGAGTTCACACTTGTTTGACTGAGCTTAGGACACTTTCCCATGTCCAAGGACAAAGGGCTAAGAAAGTGAAAATCTGAACTTCCATCTTCTGTAGTGCAAGGCAAAATCTGCCCACCAAGACTCATAAGAGGGAATTACCTGAATACGGAAGTTAAAATAAAAAGTAAAAATTTCCTTTACTCATATAATATTCTTGAAAAAGTCATAAAACAAAACAAAAAACCCAATCCACACCAAACCAAATTAAACCAATCCAAACTAAGTCAAACCAAAAGTCTAGCATCAATGTAAGCACTTTAGGAAAGATCACTCCTTTTTTAGGAAAAATAGTTGCACACATATTAGGCACATCTGGAAAAAAAGTTTTCATTAAGTCATCTGAATTTATGTACCTTTCATATTTGAAACACGTTTATCTCACATCTCCTGGTTTTCTAACCAAAAGTTTGATTCAGAATACCTGCCATCTTTTCAAACTTTCTGATGAATTTATTGTCACCAGAAGCTATTTTTTTTAATGTATCAACAGATACAGTAAATTAGACATAGTCTGATGTTATTAGCAGCTGAGCTTCTTTTTTTTTTTTTTTTTTTTTGAGACAGACTCTCGCTCTGTCGCCCAGGCTGGAGTGCAGTGGCGCGATCTCGGCTCACTGCAAGCTCCACCTCCCAGGTTCATGCCATTCTCCTGCCTCAGCCTCCCGAGTAGCTGGGACTACAGGCGCCTGCCACCACACCCGGCTAACTTTTTTTTTGTATTTTTAGTAGAGATGGGATTTCACCGTGTTAGCCAGTATGGTCTTGATCTCCTGACCTCGTGATCCACCCACCTCGGCCTCCCAAAGTGCTGGGATTACAGGTGTTAGCCACCTCGCCTGGCCGCAGTTGAACTTCTTAAGACATGGTTAACTGAGTAATAAAGAATGCCTCTCCAGTCAGTTACGTATTTTTTTGTGATCAAAAATAGAATTATTTTAAATGGTCAAAATGACATGTACTCTGGCCAGGTGCAGTGGCTCACACCTGTAATCCCAGCACTTTGAGATGCCAAGGCAGGTAGATCAACTGAGATCAGGAGTCTGAGACCAGCCTGGCCAACGTGGCGAAACTCCATCTCTACCGAAAATACAAAAATTAGCTGGGCATGGTGGTGTGCACCTGTATCCCAGCTACTCAGGAGGCTAAGACACAAGAATCACTTGAACCTGGGAGGTAGAGGCTGCAGTGAGCCAAGATCATACCATAGCACTCCAGTCTGGGTGACAGAGTGAGCCTCTGTCTCAAAAATAAAAATAAATTTAAAAAAGAATAACTTGTATTCAATGATTCATTTACCAGAGTTAGCAATAAATATATTTAAACAAGCAACCTGGAACAAGATCAAAGGAAATCCAAAGACCTAGATACAGTTAAGTATATTTGCTTTTATCTCTTACAAATTTTCTTTCCTATATATTTTTTTCTTTTTGAGACAGGGTCTTGCTCTGTTGCCCAGGCTGGAGTGCAGAGGCACAATCTCGGATCACTGTAGCCTTGACCTCCTAGGTTCAAGCAATTCTCTCACCTCAGGCACCCAAGAAGCTAGGGGCATAAGGCATGTGCCACCATACCTGGCAACTTTTTAAAACTTTTCTGTAGAGATGGGGGTCTCACTATATTGCCCAGGCTGGTCTGAAACTCCTGGCCTCAAGCAATTCTCCCTCCTTGGCTTCCCAAAGAGCTGGGATTACAGGTGTGAGCCACCATGCCCAGCCTTTCCTGTATTTTTGAAATACAAATACCAGAACAGTTTTCTTTAAAATACCAATGTCATCATGTCATTCACACACTTAGAATTTTTCAAAATCTCTCAGTGCCATTAGGAAAAGTCCAGACTTCTGAGCTGATTATTAAGATCTATCTTTTAGGCCGGGCACGGTGGCTCATGCCTGTAATCCCAGCACTTTGAAAGGCCAAGACGGGCAGATCACCTGAGGTCGGGAGTTCGAGACCAGCCTGACCAACATGGTGAAGTCCCATCTCCAGTAAAAGTACAAAAATTAGCCGGGCGTGGTGGTGGGCGTCTGTAATCCCAGTGACTAGGGAGACTGAGGCAGGAGAATTACTGGAACCTGGGAGATGGAGGTTGCAGTGAGCTGAGATCACACCATTGCACTCCAGCCTGGGCAACCAGAGCGAAGCTCCATCTCAGGGAAAAAAAAAAAAAGATTTCTCTTCTAAAAGGGAATCCATGTACACTGTTAGCAGCAATGTAAAATAATACAACCACTATGGAGAACAGTTTGGAGGTTCCTCAAAAAACTAAAAATTGAGCTACCATATGACCCAGCAATCCCACTGCTAGGTATATACCCAAAATAAAGGAAATCAGGGTATTGAAGAGATATCTGCACTCCTGTGTTTGTTGCAGAACTGTTTACAATGGCTAAGATTTGAAGCAACCTAAGTGTCCAACAGAGGAATGGATAAAGAAAATGTGGTGCATATACACAATGGAGTACTATTCAGCCATAAAAACATGAGATCCAGTCATTCGCAAGAGCGTAGATGGAACTGGAGATCATTACGTTAAGTAAAATAAGCCAGGCACAGAAGACAAGCATTACATTTTCTCACTTTTTGTAGGACATAAAAGTAAAAACAACTGGGCTCATGGGTATAGAGAGTGGAAGGATGGTTACCAGAGGCTGGGAAGGTTAGTGGGAGGGTAGGGGTGAGGTAGAGATGGTTAATGGGTACAAAATATAGTTACAATGAATAAGGCCTATTATTTGACAGCACAATAGGGTGACTATTTAAACAATTATATATTTTAAAATAAAGTGTGTAAGTGGATTGTTTGTAACTCAAAGGATGAATGCTTGAGGGGATGAATACCCCATTCTCCATGATGAGCTTATTTCACATTATGTCCCTGTATCAAAACATCTCATGTACCCCATACACAAATACAACTACTGTGTATCCACAAAAATTAAAAAAAGATTTAAAAAGAAGAGATTAGTAAGCATTAAAAACATCCTGAAACTTTTTCCTTTCCATAGCAGTATTGAAAAAAAAAGTAAGTTTATCATTCTGTGAAAAAAAAAGAAGAGTTATCTTCTATGTGGCTGCCCCAACCTACCTTTCCAGCCTCATCTCCCACTGTTTCCCTATGAGAGCTTGTACTTCCAGCCAGTTGGGTCTCTGAGCAAGTCTTGTTGTTTCTTGGTGCTATGCCTATGTTTACACCATCTTCTCTACATGGAAGAGAAGATGACTTTCATCAGCTCTTCGTATCCATATCAATTTTACTTATCTCTAAAAATCAGGCTCATATCCTCCGTGCCATGTGAAATTTGACTCTTAACTCATCAAGAAATTTCTTTCTAATTCCTATAGCAAAAAGCAATCGCGTTCCAGTTTTTAATGTTATTGTTAGGTTGTAAGGCGTGTCACCATTTGTTACCACAAAGCATTAAAGCAGAAGATTATGAATTTTAAAGTCATTAATTAATTGAAGCATTTTAAAGAATCTCTCCCACATGAATGCCACTGTCCCTCACTTGAGTCCGGCTGGGCTTTCTGTACGGAGGGGGGAGCACCTCTACAGCACTGGTGACTGCATGTCACCTGGTGTCTGCCCATGAGTATGTCTTGCTGAATGATTCTGAGTGCAACACTTTGCCATTCACTCAGCTTGTCCTTTAGAGCAGCCCCCAGGGCTCATGTTGGAGTATCAGAGACCTCTAAAATATTGAGAGTCCTGTGCAGGGATTTACGGTAGGGGAGGACCCTTGAGATGACTCCAAATCTATAATGTGCCTAGCAGCCTTAGCAGTTACCAGTGGGTGGAGATGTTAGGAAAGGAGTCATAGTTTGGGTGTAGAGACATGCTGGAGGCAACACAGAAGCTGCCAGGACAGGCGGTGGTAGAGGGATGATAGAGACCACTTTGCAACTGAAAAAAACTTTGGGAAAACACGTGAGACCACCCCACCCCACCCCTGCTTAGAGACTCCCAGAAATAGTTGGGTGGTATTTGAGAGTGGTCAGATTTCCCAGAGTTGAACGTGACAGCAGAGTCAGAGAAATAACATTTTTACCGTTACTGTGACCCTATTTTATTTCAGACAGGTGTGGCCTAGGACAACATGGGTTATATTCAGATGTGTTTATTTGCCATCTTAAGGCACACAGAAAAGCAGAGAGATAAAAATAGTTGCGTTTAGGTTACAGGATTATGGGTAATTTTTGTGGCAACAGCTTAATAACATATATAGTTATTATTAACCAGTTACCACAGGATTAACAAATATTATAAATATAAAAATGTTATCAAATCGCTACCATAAAATTTTATATATTTAAAAAATATGGGCCAGGTACTGTGGCTCATGCCTGTAATCCCAGCACTTTGGGAGGCCAAGGTGGGCAGATCACTTGAGATCAGGAGTTCAAGACCATCCTAGCTAACATGATGAAACCCCGTCTCTACTAAAAATACAAAAATTTGCCAGTTGTGGTGGCGTGCACCTGTAATCCCAGCTGCTCAGGAGGCTGAGGCATGAGAATTATTTGAACCCAGCAGGAGAAGGTTGCAGTGAGCTGAGATCGTGCCACTGCACTCCAGCCTGGGCAACAGAGCGAGACTCAGTCTCAAAAATAAAAAATAAAAAATAAAACAAAATATGTAGTGTATATATGTATATATTTATATCAATACATATTCATATATATGTACAAGGCATACTTTGTTTTATTGTGATTCACTTTATTGCATTTCACATATGTATATTGCATTTTTACAAATTGAAGGTTTGTAGCAACCCCGGGTCAAGCAAGTCTATTGGCACATTTTTTCTAATAGCATATACTCACTTCATTCTTGTGTCACATTTTGGTAATTCTCATAATATTTCTAACTTTATTATTGTATCTGTCATGGTGATCTATGATAAGTGACCTTTGATGTTACTATTGTGACTGTTTTGGGGCACCATGAACTGCACCCGTATAAGATGGTGAACTTAGTTAATGTTGTGTGTGCTCTGACTGTTCCACCAACTGCCCAGTCCCCCATCTCTTTCCCTCTCCTCCAGCCTCTCTATTCTCTGAGACATGATGATGTTGAAATTGGGTAATTAATCACCCTACAATGGCCTCTAGGTGTTCTAGTGAGTCATGTCTCTCTCACTTTAAATCAAAAGCTAGAAATGATTAAGCTTAGAGAGGAAGACGTGTCAAAAGCTGAGATAGGCCAGAAACTAGGCCTCTTGCACCAAACAGCCAAGTTGTGAATGCAATGGAAAAGTTCTTGAAGGAAATTAAAAGTCCAACTCTAGCAACACACTAATGATAAGAAACTGAAACAGTCTTATTGCTGATATGGTGAAAGTCTGAGTGGTCTGGATAGAAGATCAAACCAGCCATAACATTCCCTTAAGCTAAAACCTAATCCAGAGCAAGGCCCTAACTCTCTTCAATTCTATGAAGGCTGAGAGAGTGAGGAAGCTACAGAAGAAAAGTCTGACACTGGCAGAGGCTGTTTCATGAGGTTTTAGGAAAGAAACTCTCTCTGTAACATAAAAGTGCAAGGTGAAGCAACATGTGCTGATGCAGAAGCTGCAGCAAGTTATCCAGAAGATCTAGCTAACATAATTGATAAAGATGGCTCCACTAAACAACAGATTTTCAATATAGACAAAACAGCCTTCTATCGGAAGACGATGCCATCTAGGACCTTCCTAGCTAGAAAGAAGTCAATACCTGGCTTCAAAGCTTCAAAGGACAGGTTGACTCTCTTGTTATGGGTTAATACAGCTGGTGACTTTAAGTGGAAGCCAATGCTTACTTACCATCCCCCAAATCTTAGGACCCTCAAGAATTATGCTAAATCTACTCTACCTGTGCTCTATAAATGGAACAACACAGCCTAGATGACAGCACATCAGTTTACAGAATGGTTTACTGAATATTTTAATCCCACTGTTGAGACAGCGGGATTAAATGCTCAAGCAAAAGCATTCCCTTTAATATATTACTAGTCATCAACAATGCAGCTGGTCACCCAAGAACTCTGAGGAGATGTAAAAGGAGTTAATGTTTTCATGCCTGCTAACATGCATCTATTCTGCAGCCCATGGATCAAAGAATAATTTTGATTTTTGTGTCTTGTTATTGAAAATATATATTTCACAAGGCTGTCTCTGCCATAGCTAGTGATTCCTCAGATGGATCTGGGAAAAGTAAATTGAAAACCTCATAGAAAGGATTCACCATTCTAGATGCCATTAAGAACATTTGTGATTCATGAGAGGAGGTCAAAATATCAACAAGAACAGGAGTTTGGAAGTAGCTGATTTCAACCCTCATGAATGAGTTCAAGGAGTTCAAGACTTCAGTGAAGGAAGTCACTGCAGATGCAGTGCAAATAGCAAGAGAAGTAGAATTAGAATTGGAGCCTGAGAACTGGAACTAGAATTAGAAGTTACCATCTCAAGACCAAACTTGAATGGGTTAGGAATTGCTTCTTATGGCTAAACAAGGAAAGTGGTGTCTTGAAACGGAATCTGGTGAAGATGCTGTGAACGCAGTTGAAATGATAACAAAGAACTTAAAGTATTACTTAATCTCAGTTGATAAAGCAGTGGCAGGCTTTGAGTAGATTGACTCCAATTCTGAAAAATATTCTGTGGGTAAACTGTTATCAAACAGCATCTTATGCTACAGAGATCTTTTGTGAAAGGCAGAGTCAACTGATGCATCAAACTTCACGGTTGTCTTAGTTTTAAAAATTGCCACAGTAGGCCAGGCGCAGTGGCTCAACCCTGTCATCCCAGCACTTTGGGAGGCTGAGGCGGGCGGATCACCTCAGGTCAGGAGTTTGAGACCAGCCTGGCCAACATGGTGGAACCCCGTCTCTACTAAAAATACAAAAATTAGCCGGGCAAGGTGGCAGGGGCTTGTAATCCCAG
>NW_012115044.1:7289026-7296570 GCF_000951035.1 Colobus angolensis palliatus
TGGCCTCAAGCAATCCTCCTGTCTCAGCCTTCCAAAATGCTGGGACTATAGGCATGAACCACCACACCTGGCCAACATACATTCTTCACATTCATTTGGAAACACTTTCTGACTGGACACTTCATGAGTCAATGACAGATTCTACATGAGGCCCCCTTCAGTTTCTGGTAGGAAAAGTCAATGTGTTTGGAGACAGAGGAAGAAAAGGTTCTATCAGGACCTGAACAGGGAGATGGGAGATGAGCAGTCACTACCTGTGCACCAAGGAAAGATAAAAGAGAAAACTGAATGATACAAGCTCTCTAGACATCAGAGTCAGCTTAGGGTAAGATCAGCTTGTAGACAGAATAGGTCTTTAGTCCAGTTCAATTCCACCCTCGTCTCCTTGGATCGCATTTTCTTCTATTTCTCCTTCAAATCCATATTAAAATCTAAGAAAGCACACCTCATTTTTTGCCTGACTTTGTGTTTCTTGGGGCTGTATTAGTACAAGAGCTCATCCTCTGACTCTGAGTTCTTGAGCCCCAGTTCTGGCTTTACTTTCAAGCACCAACTAGGGGATCCTGGACACCACATAATGCCCTTTTAGGCCTCAGAAGATTCCCTCACATTAAGCTGGCTCTGTGGTGGCCTAACTCCCAGCTGTCACCTGCTGTCTTGCCCTGTGGATGTTCATCTACCAGGGATGAACGTTGGTGCAGACCCCGGCAATCAGTACCGTTTCATGAATGACATGGGCTCCTTTCCCAGGTGGACTGTATTCCTATCATTCCTGAGAGCATGCTCTGCTCTGATCCATAACTTATCTGACCTCGGGAAGGCTTGAGAACATGTAAAGAAAGCAAATGAGCTGGGTATGGTGGCACATGCCTGTAATCCCAGCTACTTGGGAGGCTGAGATGGGGAGGATCACCTGAGGCCAGTATTTCAAGGCTGCAGTGAGCCGTGATTGTGACACTGCACTCCAGCCTGGGTGAAAGACTGAGACCTTGTCTCTAAAGAAAGTAGAGTGCGGCTGAGGTCAGGCCCAGGCCATTCTTTCTAGGCCTACTGCCCTGTCAAGGATTTCTGGAGTTTACCATGGTTTAACCTCAGGAGCCTCTTCAGACTTCATGAATAGCATTTAGGTAAGCCAAGGTTGTAGATGGCCCCCAGGTCACATGACTCCCCCACCCCCACTGCAAGTAGCTTACTGATTCTCAGATTTGTCTGATGCATTCATTAAAAAAATCCCGGCTTGGCACGGTGGCTCACGCCTGTAATCCCAGCACTTTGGGAGGCCGAGGCGGGCGGATCACAAGGTCAAGAGATCGAGACCATCCTGGCTAACACGATGAAACTCTATCGGTACTAAAAATACAAAAAATTAGCTGGGCATGGTGGCAGGCGCCTATAGTTCCAGTTATTTGGGAGGCTGAGGCAGGAGAATGGCATGAACCCAGGAGGTGGAGCTTGCAGTGAGCCGAGATCATGCCACTGCACTCCAGCCTAGGTGACAGAGCGAGATTCCATCTCAAAAAAACAAAAACAAGAAAACCCCATGCAGAGTAAAGTGCTTCTGCAGAGCCTATGAGAAATCCTTACTTTTGTCTTTACTTGGTCCATATGCTATTCCAGGTGGCTCCAGGGATTCCTGGCCTGATTAATATAAAGGAAATTTCTGGTAGCCTGACAGACATCCTAGTCTAGGTTCCAGGTTTTCACCAACTGAGAATTAATGGTTAACTCCCAATATCTTGAAGAAGTATCAGGGCTGTTTAATGCCCCAACATTGCCAAATAATGAGCTTTCTGTTGAACCTAAAGCCTGCAGAGTTTCACTAATCCCATTGAGATCCTGACTTTGGGACCAGACTGGACATCCCAGAGTTGCCAAAGACACCACAACCAGCATGAAATACTATGGCTTCAGGGCAGGCTCTAGATCAGTCTTCTCACACTTTAATGTGCTTGTGAGTCATCTGGGGATTTTATTTTTAAAAAAATGTAGATTCTGATTCAGCGGATCTGGGTGGGGCCTGAGATTCTTCATTTCTAACAGGTTCCCAGGTGATGCTAATAACTGCTGGCCTGAGGATCACACTTCAAGTGGCAAGACTCTGAAGGCAGCAGTGTGGATGGAAAACACTCCAGAGTTCAGATTCCCTTCTATGAATGTAGTTTTCCTGCAGCTGGAAGGGAAGGTGCCTTTGAGACAAATGGAAATAGTCTTTATCCACTTGGCCTTTGACATCCCCTTGTAAGCAAGATAAGGGAACTGATTAGTGCTCAAGAGGAACCCACACACCTAGGTATTTCTGCCCAACTGCACATATAACGTCTCAAGTACTCACTTCATAACACCCCATCCCTCAGCCAGCCACCCAGTGATGCTGACTGATTCAACCTTTAGGCCCTAGGATAGGGTAGAAGAGAGGGTGTGAAATTGCTCAGTGACTGAACGAGGGTTAGCTCTGGAGAGCTGGGATTCTTAGAGAAGGTAACAGGGTCCTTTTCTCTTCAGTCTCTATTGGCTATCCAGGTAGTAGCTGGCAGCTCACTGTGCAGGGTACTATGATCGTCAGAAATAAATAAATAGGCCAGGCGAGGTGGCTCATGACTATACTTCCAGCACTTTGGGAGGCCGAGATGGGAGAATCACTTGGGGCCAGGAGTTTGAGACCAGCCTAGGCAACATAGTGAGACCCTCCCCGCCCACCATCTCTACAGATAATCAAAAAACTAACTGGGTATGGTGGTGAGAGCCTGTAGTCCCAGCTACTCAGGAGGCTGAGGTGAGAGGACAGCTTGAGCCCTGGAGGTGGAGGTTGCAGTGAGCCAAGATTGCACCATGCATTCCAGCCTGAGCGATAGAGTGAGACCCTGACTCAAAAAAAAGGGAAGAAAGAAAAAGTAAAAATAAAAATATAAAATAAATAGAAGCTTACTCCTGCTCTCCAGACTCTTTTTATCAAGTAAGGAAGACATATGTGGGCAAATAACGATGGAATGACGTGCTAACTCTCTAACAGGTTTGTGACAAATATCTGTATTGAACGTGCCTAGCAAGATGGTGGAGAATGAGGTTTGGGAAGGGTTCTAGAAACTCTTCTCAGAAGAGTGGGCTGGGAGCTAGGACTTTTCCAGGTGGAGAAGGAGGCATGGAAGGATTTTCTACTCAGCATTTTCCTCAGGGAAGGGCCAGGAAGAGACAGCAGCTCCAAAGAGGAGTTCCTGGAACAAGATTTCTCGGAACACATGACATACGGAAGATGACTGAAAGAGAAGCAACAGCACTTGCTGAATATTAGATACATGATTGGGCAGATGGAGCGTCTACTGTGGCATGAAGGTTTTCTCTTTTTTCTTTTAATGTTTCCCTGAGTGATTTTATAAGTATTTCTAATAAAGTTAAAAGTAGATAAAGAGGTGCCTGCTGTAATGAAAGGGGTGTTTATGAGCTTCTCAAAGATCTCTGCACCAGAGAGAGATCAAAGTCAGACCACAGTGCTGCAGGGGTGGGTCTGTTGCCTATGGCCAGCTGCAAAGGGGCATAATTGCCATCTAGTGGCACAAACCCACAAGTGTGAGCTCCATTCTGGGCGTCTGTAGTCTCTCCAGGTAAGAAATTGTTATGGCCTATACAAACTCCTCCGTCCTCTCCAGTTCCTAGCCCCTTAGTTTGGTTACTGGAGAAGACTGATCCAACTAGGAAACTGTCAAATGGATAGTATTTTGCAAGAGATTAATTCATACTAAAATGTAAAGAGTCACTCAAACGAATGTGAATGACTGACGTTGCCTTGATGTCTAATTTGAGAGAGGAGAGGTGTTGGTGGAAGGACCAGGAGAACAGGAAGAGCAGGAATAGGGTGGGGATGGGCTGTCCCTAAGACAAGGAACAAATACAGGAAGAGGCCCTGCAGGAGCAGCTGCCTTTGATTTTACTTGTTTACCTTCTCCTGGGAAGAAGCAAATAGCAGTTGCTCGTGACATTATTTTCAGAGCTATTTTCAGATAGTGTGGCTAGAAAGGGCCGTGGGGCTATTTTGCTAGCAAGAGTGTTTAGCAAGGCTAATTTTATCACAGAGTGGCTTTGTTCCTAGATGCACCGGCATGTTGAATTAAACATTCTGAAGAAAGGAATCCCCTATCAGTGCTTCCTCGGTGATGTGTGGTAGCTCCTTTGGCATCATGAGGGCCAGAGAATGGTCTTCTGCTAGCGCCTGACAGGGGATCATTGGTTAGGGTCTGTTTCAGTTTTCATACTGGGCTCCAATTCTCCAGGGCCTCTTATTATTTGCCAAATTCTTATATTACATAGAGAGAGCCCCAGGGCTCCTTACAGACTGTGAGAAGGTGTTTTCAGATAAGGAGGGTGACATGTACCAAAGCAGAGCCATTACAGAGCAAGTGAGAGCCAGAATCAGGAGGCCAAGATCAATAAAACACAGAAGCAAAATGGGATTTCTGCAATCAAGGATTTTACAGTCAGACCGACATAGTTCTCATTTTGGCTTCTTATGAGCTGTGTGACAATTTAATTTTAATTTTTAGTTTTACAGACAGGATCTGGCTTTGTCACTCAGGCTGGAGTGCATGGCTAAGAGAAGCCTCAAACTCCTGAGCTCAAGTGATCCTCCTGCCTCAGCCTTCTGAGCAGTTGGGACTACAGGCGTGCATCATCATGCCTGTTTATTTAAAAAAAAAAAAATTTTTTTTTTTTTTTTTAGAGATAGAGTTTCACTATGTTGGCCAGGCTAGTCTTGAATTCCTGATCTCAAGTGATCCTCCTGCCTCAGCTTCCCAAACACTGGGATTACAGGTGTGAGCCACAGTGCCTACCTCTGTGTGACAATTTAGGCAAGTTAGCTGATCTCTCTGGGGTCAGTTTCTTCATCAGCAAAATGGAAATTAAAAGGTGCTGTGTTTTTTTTTTCCAATGCCTACCTCCAAATCTCCCTTCTGAGTACCCCACTTTCTTCACTGTGCCTCCCCGCTTCCCGTTGGCACAGTACCAGCCTCCAGTGTTGCTCAGAGATCCCCCTCTTCTAGAAGGAGGAGTTCTCATGGGGATGGAACAAAACCACAGTGAAGATATATGAAAGCTGAAGCTTCTGAGCTGCCAAGAGATGTTCAGTGTGTGGGCTACTAGGTGGAGGACGCCTCCTTTCACAATCTTCTGGCTTCTCTTTGGAATCCCTTCCTCCCTTTCATGCTAGGCACTATATAGGGGCCCCTTACCAAAAGTCTAGGTATGGGTGGCTCAGGCTGACACTGCTCTGAGTCTAAATGAGGGATGGCTTTTCCCTAGGCACTAATTATTTGGTTCCCTTTTCCAAAGGGGCTCTTTTCACCATCTGAGTGTTAAAACCTCAAAAGGTCCAGATTAAGCAGCTAGGCCCGAAGGAAAGAGTTTTAGAAAAACCACCAGCTGCTCTTAGCCCTATTCTGGGATTTCTCATATTAGGATTATATACAATCCTCTCTTTAAAAAAACTGTGGTAAAATACACATGTCATAAAATTTAGCCTTTTAAGCTTTTTTTTTTTTTTTTTTTTTTTTAGACAAGGTCTCACTCCATCACCCAAGTTGGAGTGCAGTGATACAATCACAGCTCACTGCCGCCTCCACCTCCTGGGCTCAGGTGATCCTCCTCTCTCAGCCTCCTGAGTAGCTGGGACCACAATCAGCTAACTTTTTATTTTTGTAGAGACAGGGTTTCCCTATGTTGCCCAGGATGGTCTCAAATTCCTGGGCTCAAGGATCCTACCACCTCAGCTTCTCAAAGTGCTGGGCTTACAGGCATGAGCCACTGCACCTGACCCTTTTGAAGCATTTTTAAGTGTAAAGTTCAGTGGCAATAAGTAGATTTACATTGTTGTACAGTTGTCATCACTATTCATTTCCAGATCTTTTTCCATCATCCCATATTGAGATTCCATACTCATTAAACACTAACTCTCCATTCCACTCTCCCCCCTCTACCTGATAACTGCTATTCTACTTTCCGTCTCTCTGAATTCTAGGTAACTTATATAAATGGAATCAAATTTGTCCTTGTGTGTCTTATACAGGCCTCTTTTAAAGGAAAAAAATTATATATTATAGACATGCTCTACTGAGTATTCTGATGTTACATACACATACGCATATGTGTAAAAGTAGATATAAGATGCTAAGCTTATGGCTCCATTTGCAACTTATGCAATAAAGTTATTATAAAATAAAATTACCAAACTAAACCTAAATATCCACAAAATCTTGTATTATTCAGTTTAGTGTGAGAGATAATGTTTTGCTAAACAAAATTTCAATAGTTTTGGGTCTGGTTTCTACATTTAATTTGTGTTTGCATTTTGGCTCCAATTATTTTAACGCAGAGAATAACTGCACACATATATTGTAGAAAATGTTACTAGTAACATCAAAGCTTTGTTTGATACTGCAGGATAATCAGGCTACATACTTAGCCATAATATTGCCAGCAAGCAATTCTTGGAGGCCAATTTTAATGAGGCATTACTAGATAATAATGTAAAATTATCTTTTCTTGGAGATAAGAGTAACATTGTGGTATTGTTGAAATATGAATTAAAGGGGCATCTACTCTAATTCTTGTTAGAATTAGGGAGAAACCCTTTATTGTGATTACCTACTATACTTGCTGGGGCCTTTGTGATTGCCTCAACAGGTTGAAGGGGAAGAAATATAGATGTCATCTCTTGATGGAATAGTGACAAGATTCTAGAAGAGCTTATAGGACCAGGAATATTGCTGTGCTCATTTTTGGAAATGACAGTCTTTCACATTTACCACTTGCCATGTGATGATTCAATTCTCCCACCACTTTCTTACATGCAAAATCATTTCAAAATGATTTTGAACTGTTGCAAGTTGATATATACAAAGGTAAGCTTTAAGCAATGGAATCTGAATATGAAATTGCCAGCAATGTTCAGGTTCTCTTGAGTTCAGTGTACTTATAAAACTATCTTGATTGCTATGAAACAAGCCACCCCAAAGCCGAATGGCTTAAAACAACATGTGTCTCGCAAGTCTGTGATTTGGGCAGAGCTTGCTGGGGATAGCTTGTCTCTACTCCACTAAGACCTTACCTGGGGTGGCTCAAAGACTAGAAGCTGAAATCATCTTTTGCAGAGGTCAGTAAACATTTTCTGTAAAGGGCCATATAGTAAATGATTTTCAGCTTTGTGGGCCGTGTAGTCCCCATTGTTAATACATTCTGCCATTGTAGTACAAGAGCAGCTATAGACAAGTAAATGGACATAGCTGTAGTCCAATGAAACTTTACTTATAAAAACAGGCAGCAGGCTAGATTTGGCCCTCAGTTCAAAATCTGCCAACCCCTGATCTAAAAGCTTGCTCACTCACATCCTTGGCAGTTGACACTGGCTGCTGTCTGGGACCTTACCTGGGTCTTCCAGTCAGAACACTTCTTTATCTGGTCTCTCCATGGGGCTCAATCTTCTGTACAACATAGAGCTGTATAAGGACAAGTGTTTAGAGAGAGCCAGGCAGAAGCCCTATCCTTTTTTTTTTTTT
>NW_012115044.1:7297780-7304949 GCF_000951035.1 Colobus angolensis palliatus
TTTTTTTTGAGACAGGGTCTTATTATGTTGCTCAGGATGGTCTCAAACTCCTGGCCTCAGGTGATCCTCATAACTCTGCCTTCCAAGTAGCTGGGATTATGGACATGAGTCTGCATGCCTGGCTAACTTCTCATTGTTTGTTTGTTTGTTTTTGTTTTTGTTTTTTGAGAGTCACCCAGGTTGGAGTGCAGTGGCGCGATCTCTGCTCACTGCAACCTTCACCTCCTGGACTCAATTTATTCTCCCACCTCAGCCTCCTAAGTAGCTGGGACTACAGGCATGCACCACTATGCCCAGCTAATTTTTTGTAGATACAGGATTTTGCCATGTTGCCCAGGCTGGTCTGGAATTTCTGAGCTCAAGCAATCCGTCTGCCTCTCTCTTCCGAAGTGCTGGAATTATAGGTGTGAGCCACCATGTAGGCACTAGCCAAATTTCTCATTCCTAATTAACTAAATAGGTAGATCTCAAGAATACTGCCAACTCTGATAAAGCCTTTGCTGAGATCTTTGTTCAACAATTTTAGTGATGTAAGATGACATGGGAAGCATGTCAGGTGTTTCTGAATACTTCCTTTAGAGAATTCAGGATAGCTAGGTTGAGACACTATATCTGAAGTCTTTAGGAGGCAATAAGAGCACATCGTGGACCTCAGTGTTTCAAAGAATGTATGTCAGCATGGTGGTGACAGCCTATAGCTCTCACACCCAGGGTGGCTTCTCTCAAGGTGATTGGGCACTGAGCTGCTCACGGTTGGTTCAGGGACTGAGGGCGGGGGCACAACTAGTGTGGGACTGTGGGTACCTTTACCGAGCAGCTGGAAGGGAACTGGCAACATATTCTGAGGTGAGAAGACCTTCAGTCAAAAGCTATTTTGTTGTTTCTGTTGCATTTGGTAACTGAGAGGTTGAGCTGTGAGGTCACCTTTTCTCCAGCACGTCTTAAGAGGCTTCCCTCTTTCCTGTTCCCTCCTGAGAGCCAAACCTTCTCTCTCTGACTCATGTAGTTGCTGTAGAGATCATTCGGATGTCAGAAGCAATGGCCATTAATTTGAGAGGAGGAGGGCAATGACTATTCAGAAACAAGTCTCCTCTCATCATGCAAATACCCCTAATTAAGAAATCCAGAGTCAGATTCTGTGTCATGGAAACATAATTTCCTTTGACTCAGAGAGTTCCAGGAATTGCTGCAGGCTATGAACCTTTCTTAGCTACTTGGGTTAAATAACTTCACCCACTGCCCTGAGTTTTCTTGGACAAAAGTGAATTCAATGTGACATTGATGAAGCATCTTTCATGTACCAGTCACTATTATTTAAAACATAGGAGTGAACAACAGCAGAGTTCCTGCCCTCAAGGAACTTACAACTGAGTAAAGGAATCTTTAAGTGTCAAACCCTGAATAATCTGTGGATCATGATAGAAAGGTGAAAACTTGGTTTGGATACTGTTATGGGTTGAATTATGCCCCTCCAAAAATTAGTATGTTGATGTCTTAATGCCCAGTACCTCAGAATGTGACTTCACTTGGAGACAGGGTCTTTACAGAGATAATCATGTTAAAGTGAGGGCATTAGTGTGGGTCTGTGTTAGTCCATTCTCACACTGCTATAAAAAATACCCCAAACTGGGTAATTTATAAACAAAGGAGGTTTAATTGACTCACAGTTCCGCATGGCTGGGGAGCCCTCAGAAAACTTACAATCATGGCAGAAGGGGAAACAAGTATGTCTTACATGGCAGCAGAGAGACAGAGAAAGAGACAGAGAGAGAAAATCTGAAGGAGAAACTGTCAAACACTTATAAAACCATCAGATCTCTTGAGAACTCACTATCACAATAATAGCATGGGGGAAACAGCCCCCATGATCCAATCACCTCCCACCAGGTCACTACCTCAACACATGGGTATTACGGGGATTGCAATTCAAGATGAGGTTTGGGTGGGGACACAGAGCCAGACCATATCATTCTGCCCCTGGTCCCTTCCAAATCTCATATCCTTTTTATATTTCAAAACCAATCATGCCTTCCCAACAGTCCCCCAAAGTCTTAACTCATTCCAGCATTAACCCAAAAGTCCAAGTCCAAAGTCTCATCTGAGACAAGGCAAGTCCCTTCTGCCTATGAGCCTGTAAAATCAAAAGCAAATTAGTTACTGCCTAGATACAATGGGGGTACAGGCATTGAATAAATGCTCCCATTCCCAATAGGAGAAATGGGCTAAAACAAAGGGGCTACAGGCCTCATGCAAGTCCAAAACCCAGTGGGGCAGTTATTAAATCTTAAAGCTTCAAAATGATCCCCTTTAACTCCATGTCTCACATCTGGGATATGCTAATGCAAGGAGTGGGCTTCCATGGCCTTGGGCAGCTCCTTCATGGGCTAGCTTTGCAGAGTGCAGCCCCCCAGCATGGCTGCTTTCATGGCTGGTATTGAGTGCCTGTAGCTTTTCCAGGCATATGGTGCAAGCTGTCAGTAGATCTACCATTCTGGGATCTGGAGGACAGTGTCCCTCTTCTCACAGTTCCACCAGACAGTGCCTCAGTGGGGACTCTGTGGGGGCTCCAACCCCACATTTCTCTTTTGCACTGCCCTAGCAGAGGTTCTCCATGGGGGCTCTGCCCCTGCAGCAAATTTTTGCCTGGACATCCAGGCATTTCCCTAAATCCTCTGAAATCTAAGCAGAGGTTCTCAAGCCTTAATTCTTGACTTCTGTACACCCACAGACCCAACACTATATGGAAGCCAAGGCTTGGGGCTTGCACCCTCTGAGGCTACAGCCTGAACTGTACCTTGGCCCTTTTTAGCCACAGCTGGAGCTGGAGTGGCTGGGATGCAGGGCACCAAGTTCCAAGGCTCCACAAAGCAGCAGGGCCCTGGGCCAGGTCCATGAAAACATTTTGTCCTGCTAGGCCTCCAGGCCTGTGATGAGAGGGGCTGGTGCAGAGTTCTCTGACATGCCCTGGAGACATTTTCCCCATTGTCTTGGGAATTAATATTTGCTTCCTCATTATATATGCAACTTTCTGCAGCTGGCTTGAACTTCTCAGAAAATGGGTTTTCTTTTCTGTCGCATTGTCAGGCTGCAAAATTTCCAAACTTTCATGCTCTGCTTCTCTTTTAAACATATGTTCCAATTTCAGATCATCTCTCTCAAGTTCAAAGTTCCACAGATCTCTAGCACAGGGGTGAATGCTGCCAGTCTCTTTGCTAAAGCATAGCAAGAGTGACCTTTGCTCCAGTTCCCACGAAGTTTCTCATAACCATCTGAGACCACCTCAGTCTGGACTTCATTGTTCACATCATTATCAGCATTTTGGTCAAAGTCATTCAACAAATCTCTAGGAAGTTCCAAACTTTCCCACATTTTCCTGCCTTCTGAGTCCTCCAAACTGCTCCAACTTCTGCCTGTTACCCAGTTCCAAAGTTGCTTCTACATTTTCAGGTTATCTTTATAGCAGTGCCCCACTCCTGATACCAGTTTACTGTATTAGTCCAGTCTCACACTACTATAAAGAAATACCTGAGACTAGGTAATTTTAAACAAAGGAGGTTTAATTGACTCACAGTTCTACATAGTTGGGGCGGCCTCAGGAAACTTATAGTCATGGTGGAAGAGGAAGCAGGCATGTCTTACATGGCAGCAGGTGTGTGTGTGTGAGAAAAAGCAAATCTGAAGGAGGAACTGTCAAACACTTATAAAACCATCAATCTCATGAGAACTCACTCACTATCATGAGAACAGCATGGGGGAAACTACCCCCATGATACAATCACCTCCCACCAGGTCCCTCCCTCAACACATGGGGATTATGGGGATTACAACTAGGGATGAAATTTGAGTGGGGACACAGAGCCAAGCCATATCAGAGCCCTAATCCAATATGACTGGTGTCCTTATAAAAAAAGGGGAAATTTGAATACAGAGACACACATAGAAGGGAGACAATGTAAAAAGACAGGGAAGAGATGGACGTCTACAAGCCAAGAAGAGAGATCTGGAACAAATACTTCCCTCAATCCTTAGAAGGAAGCAACACTGCTGACAGTTTGATATCAGAATTCTAGCCTCCTGAACTGTAAGACAGTAAATTTCTGTTGTTTAAGCCGCCCAGTCTGTGGTATTTTGTTATGACGGCTCTCACAAACTAAACATTTAGTGGCTCCCTCTAGCTCTATACATCTGGTGGGAAAAATCCTAGGTGGGCATAACTTAAATATTTGTGTTGTTTGCATTTACCAGAAATTTGATAAGTTCATACATTCATTCATCCATTGCCCATTTCCTTATGCTGATTTATTAATTTTTAAATACACATACCACTCTCTGGAAATTATTTTATCTTTTCTGTACTTGTTCATTGTTTCACCACTAGCTTCATGAGAGATGTTGAATAAGAATTTATCCTTCCTTGTTTCCTTCCCTCTCTTCCTCCCATCAACATTTAAGTGCCTCTTATGTCTACTGTGTGCACAGCATTCCATGCTCGTCACTATTAAAGCATAAAGAGGTACAAAGAATGGTTCTTATCTCCAAGGAGTCTGTGATTTCTGGGAGGAGACAAAGTATGACCATGTGAGTGGCTGTATTCCACCACCAGGTAATGGGTGAGCGTGTGCTGGCCAGGTGCTGGATCATAACTGTTGCCAACAGTGAAGGTGCAGGGGACTGAGGGTGTGCAGGAAAAGGCTCCTGGAGAGGAGGGGCCTGCACTTCAGATAAAAGAGGGGAAGAGGAAGGAGTATAGAGGAGCAGAATGTTAGTAATCCATTGCCTTCCCTGATGCCTGGGGGCTATGTTCAGGGAGGAGTGGGGTTGCTTCGGGCCAGGGTTGATCAAGGCTCAGGGATGGGGTGATGGACAGAACCAAGAATCTTCATTCTGGCATTCCAGGAGGTCAGAAACAAAGCTCAGAGGCAAAAACTCTGGCCACACATTAAAATCATCTTGGGAACTTAAAAAAGGCTAATGTTAAAATCCTACCTTGACCCGGTACATCCTGGGATCTGCAGGCAGGACCTGAGAGAGAAGAAATCCTTTTAGGATGTGGATTGACAGCAGTGGCTCCTGACCACAAGACCCAGGCCTCCCTGGCCCAGTCATGGGATACCCGCAGTTCTGCAGTGATGAGGGTAACTGCTGGAAATAAGGCACCAGGCTGCATTCCATTGGGATGGCCTGCTTGTCCTGAGCATAAAAGTGCCTACTTGTGACATCAGAAGAATGTGTTGACAGATCTGTGTTCCGCTTTCAATTTTTACTATATCTTATGGTGGGAGCAGCAGCAACAGCAGCAGGATTAATTAAGCTGGTTTCCCTCTTTTTTTTTTTTTTGTCCCCATCAGCTTTCTGCAGCTGTTCATGGATAGAAACCATCCAGAAAGGTGTTTTGTTGTTATTTTTGTTTTTTTGAGGATATTGGAGACATTGGGTGCAGGGTTTTAGGGATTGTTATGGATTGAATGTGACTGCCCCAAAATTCAGGTGATAGTATTAAGAGATGGGGCCCTTTGGCCAGGTGCAGTGGCTCACGCCTGTAATCCCAGCACTTTGGGAGGCCGAGGTGGGTGGATCACGAGGTCAGGAGATCGAGACTATCCTGGCTAACATGGTGAAACCCCATCTCTACTAAAAAAATACAAAAAAATTAGCTGGGTGTGGTGGCGGGCGCCTGTGGTCCCAGCTACTTGGGAGGCTGAGGCAGGAGAATGGTGTGAACCCGGGAGGCGGAGCTTGCAGTGAGCCAAGATGGTGCCACTGCACTCCAGCCTGGGCGACAGAGCGACACTCCACCTCAAAAAAAAAAAAAAAAAAAGAGGTGGGCCTTTAAGAGGTAATTAGGTCATGAGAGCTCCTCCCAGCTGAATGGGACTAAGACCCTTATAAAAGAGACTTCATATAGCATTTGTCTGATTGATCCTTCTGCCTTCCACCATGTGAGGACTGGATGTTCCTCCTCTCTGGAGGACGCAGCCCTCACCAGGCAACTGAACCAGCCAGCGCCTTGATCTTGGAGTTCCCAGCCTCTGGAACTGTAAGAAATACATTTCTGTTCTTTATAAATTTCCCAGTCTGTGGTATTGTGTTACAGCAGCAGAAAATGGGCTGAGACAGGAACCTTCTTCCTCGGGTCTTATTGGCTCAATTTCTTCTAGCTGTGTATGTAAGCGCCTATCACAGTGCCTGGCATATAGTGGGCCCTCAGCAAATGTTTGTTTCCTTCATTTCCAATGAGACAGCAGAGATTCTCAGAAACGTTAAATTTCAAATATGTTCTGACAGAAAATTGCCACCAAATTATTTTTCGTCTGTTCAGGACACTCTTGGTAAAAACAGAAAGATGGGAGCAAAGAGAGTTGGCCCATCTTCAAAATAAACCTAGAAATGTTGGTTGAGATCTACTAGGTGTTAGGCACTGCAGAGGCTAGTGTAGAAATGCAGTGATAGATTATACAGGACACTTGCCCTCTAGTATCTGATAATCTATTTGAACAAGCAAGATGTGAGCACGTGAAACCTTAACAATAAAGGATTTATAGAACAGCCCGAGACAACAGAATTGCTGTCAGGGGGCATATCAGGAGTATACAATTTATTGCCTAATAAATCTGAGGACAGCTGGAACTGGTCAGAAAGAGGAAAAGCTACTTCAGGTTGGGGTAGTTAGAATGAAGGAGAAAGGGGCTGGTGTGAACAAAAGTGTTGAGCCTGATCTGGGCCTAGGTATGCCCCAGATACAGACAGCAAACCCAGCTGGCAGGAACAAGGAGAGTTTTAGGCTAAGTTTAGTGGGAGGGTGAGCTGTGCCTCACGGGGGTCCCCCTTAAGACAGTTCTGGTGAGACTAGTCTTCCTCCCTTGATGAATTCTTCTTTTGCCAAGCATTTGCTGGGCATTGATCATGTGCCAGGCACAGTGATAGATGTGGGAGATTCCAAGATAATTATAACAAGTTCTAGGCTCAAAGAGCTCCCAGTCTAGTGGGGAAAATGAGATTTCAAACCCCAAACCAAGGTGAGATTTCATCCTGCAGGAAGTAGGGAGGAATGAAGATTTTCTAGCAAAGTGGATTTGAATCGAAAAGGGATTGTGGGCTGGGCTCAGTGGCTCACGTGTGTAATCCCAGTACTTTGGGAGGCCAAGGTGGGTGGATCACCTGAGTTAAGG
>NW_012115044.1:7306054-7317990 GCF_000951035.1 Colobus angolensis palliatus
CACCATATTGACCAGACTAGTCTCAAACTCCTGACCTCAGGTGATCCACTCGCCTCAGCCTCTCAAAGTGCTGGGATTACAGGCATGAGCCACTGCACCCGGCCAAAGTGCATAATATTTCTACTAAGGAAATTAATCTCTTGGCTCCATGTTAAAAAAAAAAATCGAATTTCTTGGCTTTCCAACTACACCTTTCCTTCTGGCCTCACCCTGATATTTGAGTTCTGCAGGTGGATGTGTTCCCTATAGTAAACACACCTGGCTCAGATGGGTTCAGGCAGAAAATTCTATTGCCCCAAAGTGGGCTGAGCCAAAAGGCTCTCCTTGCTTTTCCAGATCTCTTCCCTCAGAAACAAATTGAAGACCAAGACAAGGAATTTTGGTGTAATGCAAGAAAACATAAAGAGGATTTCTGCAAATAAATCTGTGTTTTCCTTTCTAAGACTTTTTAATCTACTTATTTTTATTCAACAAACATATGAATCTTGCTACATGCCAGGCACAGTTCAAACCATTTTATAAATATTAATTCATTTAGCCCTCATAACAACCTCATGAGGTAGGTGGTGTTACCCCAAGTGGCAGTTGGGAGCCTTTGAGCGGCAAAGAGGTTCTGAACTTGCTGAAAGCAACATGGTCATGCAGGTGACTTAAAGCCCAGGCATTGCAGTGGGGATAGAAAATTATTGTACAAAAATAAATGAAGAGAGCCCATCTAAAATGCCTTCTTTCCACAAAGGGTTCAAGATATTATCATGGGGGATTTAAATTTAGGTGAAGCAGCAACACTACCATCCATCACATAAGCTGAAGATATATCTAAGCCTGGTTTCCACTTGAACTTTTGTGAGCTATGCCTCCCTGGGGTGCCCCTTAAGACAGTTCTGGTGAGGCCATTCCTCCTCCCTTGATTGACTTTTCTTCTGACAAACATTTGCTGGGCACTGACCATGTGCAAGGCACAGTGCTAGGTACTGGATTCCAAGATAATTATAACAAGTTCTAAGCTCAAAGAGCTCACAGTCTAACGGGAAAAGTGGAGAAATGAACAAACAGTCACACATGCGCTAAAGAAAGGACTCTGCAAGGATACCTCTGCCATTCTTCGCAGAAGCAAGCCTCACCTCTCAACTTAGAACCAGAGTCAGTACATTTATTTACATGAGAGGCAATTGCCACAAACTGTCCACATAGTATGCCTTTTGTTCTTTGAGTGGCTTCCTCCTCACCACCTCTCTCTTCTCTCTCTCGTTTGGACTTCTTTTTCTTTTCTTCTTCTCCTCTTTCCTCCTCCTCCTCCTCCTTCTTCTTCCTCCTCCTTCCTCCTTCTTCTTTCTTCTTCTTTTTTTTTGTTGTTGTTGAGTTGAAGTGTCACTGGGTCACCCAGGCTGGAGTGCAGTGAAGCAATCATAACTCAGTGCAGTCTCAACCTCCCAAGCTCAAGAGATCCTTCTGCCTCAGCCTCCCGAGTAGCTGGGACCACAGGCACGAGCCACCACACACAGCTAATTTTTATTTTTTGTAGAGACAGGTTCTCACTATGTTACCCAGGCTGGTCTTGTATTCCTGGAATCAAGCAATCCTCCCGCCTTGTCCTCCCAAGGCACTGGGATTACAGGCATGAGCCATGGGACCCTGTCTGAACTTCTTGTCCATCTTCCCTTTTTTTCTCCTAGCCCTTTGCTTTCTTCTTAGTCACCCACAGACCTTTCCAGGGCGTCTCCCAGGCACTTATTCTCTGAGCCTCATGTGTCTTGGGAAACCTTGACACAGACCTTGTCAAGTTCACAACAGGTTTTGATTTGTGACATTGGCATTTTCTGTCTGCTTGTGACTTAAGTGGTGAACAAAACATCTCAAGATGTTCTCTTATTCAAATGTGGTTTGACTGGGGAATGCTAAGATCAAGAATGTTTCAAGGAGCAAGACATCAGAGGGGGTGCCAGGGATAGGGAGAGCAAACTTTGAGGGCAAAGTGATAAGCTCTCTCCTGCTTTCAGCCTCCTAAACACCACTGCCTGCATTAAACCCTCCCTCTTGGGAGGCCGAGGCAGGCAGATCAAGAGGTCAGGAGTTCAAGACCGGCGTGGCCAACATGGTGAAACCGCGTCTCTATTAAAAATACAAAAATTAGCCAGGCGTGGTGGCAGACACCTGTAATCCCAGCTACTCAGGAGGCTGAGGCAGGAGAATCGCTTGAACCTGGGAGGAGGAGGTTGCAGTGAGCCGAGACCGCACCACTGCACTCCAGCCAAGGCAATAGAGTGAGACTCCATCTCAAAAAATAAAAATAAATAAACAAACAAACAAACAAACAAACAAACCCTTCCTTAACAGAGCCCAGATTGTGTTGCTGGGAAAAGTGCAGCGGCCAGAGGGAATAGAGAAACTATTTTGTTTGGAGTTCTGAGAAAGGGAACTTAGGAAGCTGTTGGTGACAGAGACAAACAGATCTTTCTCCCTCTAATACTGCTTGTTACCCATTAACAAGCCTGCAAAGAAAAGGTCTTTAAGATAAGAACTTTACCAAGAACTTTGCGCTTCTCTTCCATAAACTTCATTGCCCTGTTCCCCTACCACCCAACAAACTTAAAGTACTGTCATTTTCAGAATTCAGTTACTCCTGGGTCTGTACGTGATGTAGTTTCATGCTGTTAACTCACTGGAAGCCAGTGGAACCAGATGCCTGTTTCTCTTCCTGCTCCTCTGCTCTGACCCCAAAACAGAAGCTTTGCCTTCCTTTGTTTCACCCATTTATCTACCCAGAAATCCACCCATCGAGCATTTGTTGAGTGTATACTTTGTGCAAAGATCTCTAATGGTTACTCTAGAGGAGAACAAAGATGGAGAAGACATGCTCAATGCTTTCAAGAGCTTGGAATCTGTGGAGGAGACACACGTAAAGACAATAAGATAAACGCAGACACAGAAGAGATTTTATAGAACTTGCATTGACTTTTCTCTTTTCCTTTTTCAAAGTGGTATCATTCTTTAAAAACAGGCCTCCTGCCTCTGATGCTTTTTTTCTCCTCTATAAACTCTAGAAAGGCCAAGTTGATCCTTAAGGAGAGGGTCTGGGGCAGGCCAGGACAGGGAAAGACATTGGGATCAGGATGGAGACCTCCAATTCCAAGATTTTCAACAGCAGAGGACATATGCTGGGGTTAGAATCAGGCGTGGCTCCATGGTATGCCTTAGGACCAACAGAGACATGTATATCCCAGATGACAGTAGCAGAGGCAATGTTTACTTCTCCAGGATTCCTTCGCACAATTTACTGCCCTTTCTTCAAGAGCAGAACAACCAAGAGTATGCCAAAAGTCATGGCACATTCAGCCCTTTAAGGACTTCATCACTGGATTAGCTGATCTTGGGTAAAAGATTTAGGAAAGGAGGTGGGGAAAGGCAGGGGTGATGCAGAGTAAATGATACATTTGGTGGCAACATTTTGTTGAGCAAAGTTATAGTGTCTGCACATTGCTTTTGAACAAAATGATAAATTTCAATCAGGTCTTGCAAGGGTTACAAAGTCATTCTAGGTCAAATGGATAACAGAAGCCTTTATAGAGTTGAGTCCAAAATACAGATCCTGAGACAGCCTTCCTTCTTTCTCTCTTTCTTCTTTCTTTCTTTCTTTCTTCTTGAAACAGAGTCTTGCTCTGTCATCCAGCCTTGAGTGCAGTGGCACGATCTCAGCTTACTACAATCTCTATCTCCCGGTCCAAGCAATTCTCCTGCCTCAGACTCCTGAGTAGCTGGGATTACAGGTGTGTGCCACCATGCCCAGCTAATTTTTGTATTTTTAGTAGAGACAGGGTTTTACCATGTTGGCCAGGCTGGTCTTGAAATCCTGACCTTGTCATCCGGCCGCCTCGGCCTCCCAACGTGCTGGGATTACAGACGTGAGCCACCGTGTCCAGCCCATCCTTCCTTATTTAACTAGGGGATCAATCAACTTCCTTTGGGGATGGCTGGGAAAGGCTGAAGAAAGAATGTATGCTCCACCTGAGCCTTAAAGGATGAATAATTCACAGGGGCACAAAGTGAGGGAAAAAATTCTCAACAGAAGGATGGAGATGTAGAAGGGCTGGGATGGTGGAACTAAGGGTCTAGAAGCAGACAGAGTAAGAAGGCTAGAAGGACTGCCAGATTTAGAGTCCATATGAATGAATGGTGGGCTGTTAGTGGTGACATGCTGGGAGGAAGGGAGCTGCAGGAGGGGGAGCCCAGCCACAGGACTCCCAGGGGCAGAAAGAGTCCAGGGTCTCCAGGGTTTCCTCTGTCCCTTGAGGGAGTGTTTCTGGGATAAGAGGCTTCTTAAGGAGAGTACAGAAGAATCTGTTCAAATGGAACTTTGGTAGAAGGTGCCCTGGGACCCAGGGTAGCCCGGCAGCAGCTCTGATGGCTTCTCCGGTTCCCCTTCTTTGGGTGGTTCAGCATTCTCCAGGCCCCTCCTGGCCAGCCCCAGATTACGATTTCTGAAAAGACTCCTCTTGGGAGTCATTTCTCTTTTATTACGGTACCACTTGGACAGCACACACACAGCACAAGAAGAAACTGCAAACTCACGCACAGAATAAATTAGTAAATTCCTATTTAAAAGTAGATGATAGAAGAAGCTGTGCTTCCAGGAGGGCCTCATGGTTCAGTGCCTGGAGAGTCCTGGGGTGTCAGCAGCCACCAAGATTCTATGATAAACTGAAGATATATTTAGAGCTAAATGCCCCTCTCTGAGCATATTTAATAAGGCCTGAACTCTTTCATGCAAACGTGCACACCCACAGATGTACACACAGGACTCGGGGCACGGGACAGCCTGGACATGACAGCCAGCTCAGCAACAGGCACAGTGGACCCAGCTGTGCTCTCCCTGTGGCTCTGGTGGTGGCTGAGTTCCTGACACTCATCCTTCACCAGCTCCCTTGAGAGGTGCCAGTGTGGCCTGTGGCAGTGGGAAAGTGGAGGCCCGTTTTCCCGAGGTGAGGACCCAGGTCTATTATTCTGGACTGCAGGGGAGCACATCCCAGCTTTCTTACACGAGCCTTGCTTTGTTGTCTCATCTGCCAAGAGTCACCTGCCACTCCCAGAAGAACAAGTGAAGCCATTTGTCCCTGGGAAAACCCACCTACTTGAGTCCCAGGAGCTGTGTGTACATCTCTGTCCAGCAGTGTGATGTTGGGGGAAGTTACCTCATTTCTCTAAGCCTCATAATCCCTGTCTGTAAAAATGAGAGTGTCTACTTCACAGGGTTATCAAAAGGAATCACAAAATATGATATTGCCAAGTACTATGCTGGACTCAAGTGAAATGTTCAAATCCTATTTTCTTTCCTGTCTTTGTGCCCCTCATGTCTTCCTTTTTATTTCTCCATTTGGTTTCTTGATTTATGCGTCTGTTGGTAGTCATGTAACCCCAATGGAACCAAAAGCACCTCTTGACCAACAGGTTCTCTCATATCCCAACAGAAATTGCTGGTGTGTGCCTCCCCACAGTACAAAACTGCATCATTGGGTGAATCAAGAGGATGAGCCACAGGACAAGGGGACAGTGGGGACAGTCAGGACCTCAGGTACATCCGAGCCCAGGGGAGAGATCTGGGAAGCCTGTGGGTGCATGGAGATCTGTCTCAGAGAGGAGGGTAAGGTGCCATAATGGTGGAAAGACACAAACAAGAAATAGTGGTGTAGGGGTCACTCTGAGCTGGGTCTGGCCAGAAGCTGGAATCTAGGGAGGTGCTGTTCATAACATTCAGCAGAAATAAAACCACTGCCTTCCAGAAGTGGGAGACCCAAGGATGTAGGAGGCTTATCTTCCTGGTAGGTCTGTCCACCAAAAGGCCAGTTTGATGGATCACAGTCCACACCTCAGGTTCTGTAGAAATTTCCCATGCATCTCTCCATCTGCCTGTCCATTCAGCCATCCAACTGAATATATTAAGAGTTTTATAGAATATAGGCTGACCTGGACAGAAAATCCTATGTGTTCATTCAGCACCTTTTATCCAAGGAGTCAGTATCTTTCATAGTCACTCAACTGGAGTCTTTTATAGTAAGGCTGTGAGGTAGTAATAGGACGGGCAATGCCCCTCTTTTTATAGATCAAGAAGTGCTCAAAGTAACACAGTGAGCCCAGCTGAAACATGGTATGGGCTGGTCAAATCCAGGGCACTAATCTGTTCCCCAAAGACCAGAAATTGGCTCTCCTCCTGTGGGCCTCGGTACAGCTTCTCCTGGACTGACCTCTGTGTCTAGACCAGCTCTGTTGCTTTTCACACCAGTGTGGGTTTCAAGTCATCTTTGAAGTTCACAATAGGCTTGGAGCGGGCCCACAGCTTTTCCCAGGAAGCCAGCCCCCCCGTAGGCTCAGGGTCAGTGTCTGATGTGCCACTGTCACTAGAGTCAGAAGAGCTCTGGAAGCAGATTTCACAGTAGGGCCGGTGACAGTGGCAGAAGAACTCATCTGAGCTGCTGGACTCAGTGTCAAAACAGCTGTGTCGAGAAGACAGGGAGGGACAGCCTGAGGGCACTGGGGGCCACAGATGCCACTGTTCAGGTAAGTCAGGTGAGGCTTTGGAGAGGCATGGGGCAGCAGGACTTGAGGCCAGGCCAGAACCAGAAGGCTGGGGAAGAAAGGCTGCTTCGCTCCCTCTAGCCCCCTCTGGCTCTGTCTGGCTTTGTCTGCTGCCCTCCAGGGTACCTCGTCTGTCTTGAGGATCTGAAGGTAGTGAAGGCTTCCTGGAAGAAGGTCTTCCTGTTCTGCAATCAGCATTTTGTGGGGCCAGGCTGGGGCTGTCCCCATTCTGCCCATGTAGCCTGCTGTGTGCGCCAGAAACAGTCCTGTTTGTCTGATGCCCCACAGATAAGGGTGCAGAGCCAGGAAAGTGTGAGCGAGCCTGCTGAGTTGCCCGCCTTCTCCTCACCATGTAAGGGCTAAAGCCCAGCTCCTTGGAGAGGGGCATCTTTTGGGGGCTGAAGGCAGCACTGGTCTTCCAGGTTTGCTGGTGACAAGACGGGGTGGTAGGGAGGGAAGCCTCAGGGCCCAGGCCCAGATCTTGTAAGACCTCCTGAAGTTTCTCCCTGATTACTGAACTGACCCGTGACCGCCGCTCTTGGGGCTCCTCTGAGTTCTCCAGATGCTTCTGTCTCTGGGAATCTGAGCCTCCTCTACCTGGTAGGAGACTCTGGCTGGGGGCCATGTGGACTTGATCTCCTCTTTCTGGACCCAGGCTTTGCTCAGTCCATAGCTTCTGGCTACAACCTGAGTCTAAATGATCAGAAAAGTCTTTCGAGTCAGATGTCTTCTTCTCCTTCCCTGGGGAGAGGCTGGTGTCCTTCCCAGGCCCCTCAAGGCTTTGTGCATGTGAGGAGGGCCCTGAAGTATACTGGGAATCCTGGGTAGCCATGCTAGGGTCATTCCGAAAGTCAGAGAGGTGACCTGAAGGCCCCTGAGCAGCTACCAGGGTGTGGACCGAGGCTGCGGCCTGGACATCCTTGCTCAGGGAAGAGGCAGGTGGGGCAGCCCACTCTGGGAGGTCATAGGTACACTCAGCTGACATCAGCCTCACAAGCTTCTCTTTGGCATTGTTTACTTGTTCCTGTAGGCTTTCAATCACAGCGTTTTTCTGTAAAATAAAAGCAAAACCATCAACAAAAATGCCACTGAGGGTTCCATCGTGCCCACCATGGTGGAGAAGGTGTGGCTTTCGAGGAATCTTGGCTGAAATCTCAGTTCTTCCAGTGTATTGGCTGGTGACCTCAGGTTCTGAGGAGGTACCTCCCTCCAGTGAAATGAGTTGATGCATGTAAAGTGCTTAGCACAATAACTGACATAAACGGTGCTCACTAAAGGCCAACCATGATTTATTGTTATTATCTTGGTCTCCTCCTTACATCCCCACACTGTGTGGCATTGCTTATGAAGAGCAAGGAGGCATAGCCTGAGTGCCTGCTGGCCACTGCAGCGCCCTATCACCTTTCCCAGAACTGAGAGGGTCAGGCCACTTTGCAGGTATGAGCTGAATAATGTTTGGAATGGCCCTTCGGAGTTTATCACACTTTTGCAAAAGTTTAGATAAATGTGAAGCATATCTCCAGGGGATGAAGAAGTAGGGGAACAAATATGTTGCCTCTTACTAAACAGCTTAGAAAATGGGAAGAATAAGGAGAAGGGTGGAGATTCCTGTGACAATCAAATAAGACTGGAGCTGAGAGGGGCCAAAGAGAATCTCAGGTTGGTGTTATCACCTCCCTAGGCTGGACCCCTGGGAGTGAGTGGCCAAAGCTGCCATGTGGCAATATCAGCTGTTGATTTCTCCTAAAGTAGGGGTCCCCAACTCCTGGGCTGTGGACCGGTAGTGGTCCATGGGCTGTTAGGAACCAGGCCGCACAGCAGGAGGTGAGCGGTGGGCAAGGAAGCATTACCACCCAAGCTTCTGTCAGATCAGCTGCGCCATTAGATTCTCACAGGAGCGCAAACCCTTGTGAACTGCACATGCGAGGGGTCTAGGCTGCACACTCCCTATGAGAAGCTAATGTCTGATGATCTGAGGTGGAACAGTTTCATCCCGAAACCATCCCCCCACCACTGTCTGTGGAAAACTGTCTTCCACGGAACCAGTCCCTGCCAAAAATGTTGGGAACCACTGACCTAAAGGAGTGCAAGCATCAGAACTATTGAAGAATCACAAAGAAATGAAAGGACTATTGGGCCTAAGCCCCTGCTAGCTTGATTCACCAGCCCTAGAATGGAGCCCAGGAGATGAACGAGGCTGGAGCAGTTCTGCTACTGACCTGCCTACTCGCTGCATGGATGTTAGCTGGTAAACAAGTTCTGCTGGAGAGGACTGGCAGGTGAGAGCTGCAGAGGTGTGCCTGTCCTAACTGCGAGACTGTAGGGCATGAAGCAGGAGTAGGAGTACTGGCAGTGGGTTGCAGGGAGCGACTGCAGCCCAGACATCTTTCTGTGATGCAGCAGCTGATTCTCTAGCTCAGACTATGTGTCCACCTCTAGAAACTTCTGATCCTCAAAGGCAGAGCAGGAAGGAGATATTCACAGGGAACGTCTGGACTTGGGGCAGATGACATGGGGTCGAGGGTTCTGGGAAGGCAATAACGTAAGCAAATGTTCTAGAAGGTGCTTGTCTGAACACCAAAATGCTGCCTGTTTGTTACTATCATCTTTAGGAGCTGGGCAGGAGCATCTGGACCTCCATTTATTATGCGCTAGAAACAAAAGGATGTTCCCTGTGTTAGGATAACTAATACAAATTGCCTAGTTATACCTGTCCATAACTGCTAATTAGGACTACTAGTTATGGAGTGAACCTGTGGTTTCATCTCAGGTTTACATGGGAGAGTTGCCTAGAAGTGATCCTTTAAGGGAGCAGTAGCTTAAGTAAAATAGTCCAGCGTTCTGACTAGCAACTCTCCAAGCAGATGTACTGCTCCCGTTGTAGAAGTGGGAAGGTGATTTTTCTGATAGTTGGTATTGCTAGTTTCACCCTGGTTGAGTCTACTTCTTTTACCATTGGAAGAGAGTCCAGGGCCAGTGAGGGACTGGTGAGTAAGGTGGAAGGGACTTTCAGCTGAGCACATGTGTGTCTGTCCTTCCTCCCTTCCCTCTATCGGCAGAGTGGTGAGGTCTGGGTGTTGCTGGGTGAGTGCAGATGACTCAAGGACTTGCCAGAGGCAGAATGGATGAGTAACAGGGGAACACTCAGGTGTTTGTGATCCTGGGCTGTGCCAGGTATCTCTCTGAGGATCTCATGGGGGGACCTCAACTCTCTTCCTCCTCCACCAGCCTCTCCTCCTGAAGCCCATCGTGCGCATTCTCATGTGGGCTTCTGGAGGCCTCTACAGCCTCACAGAGTTAGGAAGGACCCATTGGCCGATGGCAACTACTCCTGCGGGTGAAATCTGAGTGCCGCCTTTTTGTGCCTTATCCATAAACTCCTTTGAGTATCGAAAGATACTATAAATATGGAGTTGGGAAGAATACTCTTCTCCCAGCAAGCCAAACATCTGAAGCTGGCTGGTGACAGATTTAGAAACGTCAACCTAAACAGAAAATTTCCTTCTTCCAGAAAAAGAAGTGGGATTCTGTTTTTACCAAGGCTGCATACTAATTAGAGGTGTGGTGTGAGGCACTGCCATTATGAGACTGAAATCTGACCTACCATAGCAGCTGCACTTCAATGAGCTTATTAATTATTATTTTTGGCACATTGAGGGAAGCAAAACATCCACCTGCATATTTCACAGGGGGCAGGTCATAAGGAGACATGGAATCAGCCTCTTGTTTCTATGGTTTAGGGAAGAAAAGTAATCGGTTTGTTTACTTGGCTGCCGAGTGTATGAGGAAAGCACTTCAGCCTCGTGGAAGGTTCTATCTGCTGGCCTTCTCTTAGACAGGGAAGTCAGTGATAGACGCACCCAAACAGCTTCTGGGGGGACCCCTGGCTATAGGGGCAAGAGGGGAAAGTGTGAGAAGATGGGTTGCCCAGATCATGGGAAAGTAAGAGGAAGGCCTGAGTGGGGGAGGGGGGCCTGCACAGGGGGCACTGCACACTGTAAGCCAGAGTCAAGGTCTGTGCACATGTTGAGGCAGGAAAGATACTCATGTTTATCTAATGGGCACTGCTGGAGCTGGGGATGCAGATGCTGGAACCTCTTGACACCTGCCACCGGGCCCTGGGACTGGCGGCTGGTTCTCAGGCCTGTTCTGAGAAAGACATTCCAGGTGTAGCATGCGCTGGGGAGGCCATTTTCTTATCACTTGTGCACCTGTGCCCACTGAAGGGCTTCCCCTGCAGACTCAACGCATCTTTTTGGATATAGCAGATCAGATTGAGTCCCTGCGTGGGAAACAGGGTAGCATGGCAGAAGTACAAACAGCAAGTTGCAAATTACCATAAGGCTAAAGAGTCAGTCCACTTGGCTGTTCCAGCATCAGCTGACTGTGAATGAAAACTATCCTGGCTGTTCTAGCCAAGTTTCTGGCCTTCTGTGTAGCCAGGAAAAAAAAAATGCTTATTTGAATACTTCACAGAGTATCAAAGGCAATATTACTCCCTTGCCAGGTGGAAAGAAATCTGGCTTTGAAATACTAAATAGTAAAGAAATGGAGAGGTGTTACTCTGATGGACAAAAATGGTCCAGAACCATAGAGGGGCATGAACAGTGGGTGCCTGGGTGCACTGAGCCCCTTCATCTGTTGTGTTTTTAGGTCCCCACCACACTGTCCTCTCATCAGTGACTATTAATACCTAGGTAGCAGTCCTAAAAAAAAAAGCCCAGTTTCCCAAATAACACCTACTGAGATAGGTTCTAAACTGAAAAAAATGTGGAATGTAATTCAGTTAGTGTCAAAATACTGACTAATTCCCCTGGGCCCTGTGCCTTTTTCCTGAGTCAAGGAAGCCCTCAAGCTTTTCCACGTGCTTTCTTCAAGCCCACACCACACTGCCTAAGTCTGGGAGAGGGGCCAACTCTGGCTCAAATATAGAAGAAAGAAGCCCGGGGGGCTGCCTGGTTCTCCCTTGCTGCTACAATCACATTCAGAAGCCCTTGTTTAGTCCCCTTCCCTGTCTGTAGACATGCCTGGACTTTCTGGGATGACGGGCTGATTGAGATCCGCAGCCAGTACCTAGGAAAGACAGTAAGGACCCCATGAGATCTCGGACATGAAGACACTACTCTATGCAAAAAGAGAAAATGAGGCCAGGCACGGTGGCTCACGCCTGTAATCCCAACACTCTGGGAGGCCAGGGCAGGTGGATCACTTGAGGTCAGGAGTTTGAGACTAACCTGGGCAACATGGTGAAATCCCGTCTCTACTAAAAATATAAAAATTAGCTGAGCATGGTGGTGCATGCCTATAGTCCCAGCTACTTGGGAGGCTGAGGCATGAGAATTGCTTGAACTCAGGAGGCGGAGGTT
>NW_012115044.1:7318040-7321918 GCF_000951035.1 Colobus angolensis palliatus
AAAAAAAAAAAAAAAAAAAAAGGAAAAAGAAAAAAGAAAAAAGAAAATGTATCACAGAGAAGCTAGTGTCCATCACATTTCAGGGTCTTTACAATGCTGTTCCCTCTGCTTGGAATACTTTTCCCTGTACTCTTTGCCTGGCTAATTTGTACTTAACCTTCAGCCCTCAGCTCAATGAGTCTTTTCTGACTGGTCTAAGTTATGTCTTCTTGCCCTTACCACATATTATTCTGTCTTACCTCTCTGATTTTTCTTTCAAAATTCTTATGACAATTTATAATTACATGTTTGCTTGATGAATGAATCTCTATTTCCTCCACTAGACTGTGAGCTCTGGGAGGGTAGGAACCATGCTTTTGTTCATTGTTCATTGACACAATGCCTGGCACAAAGGAGTGACTCATTAAACATCTGTCCATTGAATGAATGAAGTAGCTGCGTGTCACAGTGGAAATGGTGAGGTTTTGCTTTTGCTGTTAAGGGAAGTGGGAGAATGAAAGGAAAAGAAAACATTAGCAATAAGAGCCTCAGGGGCCACCGATACATGATTGGGTCCTTTACAGGGATCTTCCAGGCAGGGGCGGAGCTTACTTCTGTGAGGAGCCTCTCCATGGAGCTTTTCCCTCCCTTCAGGTGGCAGTTCTCTTCCTCACCATACTGGGTATGGAAGTTTTTGCTGGGAGTGCTGAAATATTTGGCCATGCGTCTGATTGTTTGGTTTTCCTCTTCAAATGACTTCCATTGCTTCAGCTGTTAGGTAAAAGAACACATGTTACTTATTTAATTACACATCCAGAAACACATTCTCTCAGTCTTTCTCATAAACACCAAGGAATGACACTATCATAGATATACACATGCACAGGCTATTCTCTCCTTAAAATGTACTGTGCTCTGGAGGGCTCATAGATAGTAATGATAAAAGGTATAGGAATGTTAAGGTTATATAATTTTTAAAATGCCAAAGGGCCGGGTGCAATGGCTCATTCCTGTAATCCCAGCTACTCGGGAGGCTGAAGTGGGAGGATCACTTGAGCTCAAGAGTTTGAGGCTACAGTGAGCTATTGTTGTGCTACTGTACTCCAGCCTGGGTCGCAGACTGAGACCCAATCTTAAAAACAAACAAGCAAGCAAACAAACAAAAACCCAAAACACTCTCAAAACAAACACAAACAAAAACCTCCAAAGGAAGAATAGGACAGGTAGATAAAATAGAACAGCCTTAGCCCATCTGCCTATCCATTGCCAAACTGATCAAAGAAAACCAGAGCTGAAGTTTCTTCTACCGGCACATTCCAAAGCCAGAGTTAGGAGCTATCCTGGGGTTAAGCAATCTGAACACCACATGTTTCAAATGAAACTTTTTTTAAATAGCATGCAGCTATTTAATTATTTTTCATTTGTTCAGTAATGGTGTGCTTGCTGCTATTGAAAATTCAGTTCCTGGCCGGGCGCGGTGGCTCAAGCCTGTAATCCCAGCACTTTGGGAGGCCGAGACGGGCGGATCACGAGGTCAGGAGATCAAGACCATCCTGGCTAACACGGTGAAACCTCGTCTCTACTAAAAATACAAAAACTAGCCGGGCGAGGTGGCGGGCGCCTGTAGTCCCAGCTACTCAGGAGGCTGAGGCAGGAGAATGGCGTGAACCTGGGAGGCAGAGCTTGCAGTGAGCCGAGACTGCGCCACTGCACTCCAGCCCAGGTGACAGAGCGAGACTCCGCCTCAAAAAAAAAAAAAAAAAAAAAAAAAAAAAGAAAATTCAGTTCCTTTGAGTGAACTTCTAACCCCAGTCAATAATCAAGGCTCAGAGGGCCTTTGAGGGCGGCCCCCTCGTCACATCAGGATGCTCTGGCTCATCACCTAGTTTCTTTGACAAACTAGGAAAGGCTCAGGAGTGTGGCTGTCTAAGCTTACACAGCCACTTAGCAGCAGAACTACAGCTGTTAGCAGGACACCGTGCCATGCCCACGTCCTCACTCAGTTGACGAAGAGACAGACTGTTAACAGTGGCAGTCCAGGGAAAGCTCTTCAGGTCTCGAGGAACACTGGTCTCGAGGAACACTCTGCAGAGGCATGGGCTGGTTTAGTTTAACAGGGAAGAAGCTGAACATAGAAGCAGCAGCTCTGCCTGAGTCTGTGGGGCACTGCTGACCCACCGAATGCCAGTAATGTGAGTGACACAGGAAGCCACGGTGGGGAAGGCCTTTGTTTTCCCCTCAGGACTCCCCATAACTAAGTGTCTTAGTGATGGACACTAGGGACCCTGGGACCTTGGTTCTAGAAATGATGCTGCGGTGTCTATGGGGAGCCTCAAAGGGAACCTGGGATTTCTTTACTCATCCATCAAACATTTATTAAGCTCTGACCATGGAGTGTAAACCAAATTTTGTAAATCTCAGATAGGATTCTGAATTCTGCCATCAATTTCAATGCCATTGAAATTGATATTATCACCCAAGTCCTCTTGGGTACTCTGCTGATTCATCATGAGTCCATCAGGGCACCAGGAGTTTGTGTGACCTGTGTTGGGTCAGGCCTGGTACTTCCCCTCTCAGATGCCCTTCTTGAAGGCTCCCTCCCTACAAAAGGATGCTCTCAGCTCACCACCCTACTTGGGAGCTACTGGAGCCAATACCACAAGGTCATCTGTGGCCTTGGGTGGATGAATCAGACCTCCTAGGGTTATTCTCCTTGCACTGACCCTGGCAGTGCTGCGGTACAGCTTTTCCTTCATCTCCCCCAGCACTCCCAGCCTGAGGCCTCTCTGCAGGGCTGGCAGAGGAGCAGCTCAGCACTGGCATAAGGGCCCTCCCAGGGCTTTTGGTCTTTCGCTCCCTAAACTGGCCAAGTGGAGCCAAGATACCCCTTGATTACTCTAGCCCTTCATTCCTCATTTGTGAAGATACTGGTCCTCGAGGCTCAACCCTTCAGGGTTTCTGGAATCCAGCTATGAATTTCACAATTCAGGGCCTCTCCTCTGCCTTCCTCCAGAAGGACAGGCAGATTCTGGTTTTCTGAGCCTCTGGGGTACAGGGCTGTGGCAGACTGAACGGTGGCGTCTCAAAGATGTTCACTCTCATCCTAATTCCTGGAGCCTATGAATATGTGACCTTATGTGGCAAAAGGGACTTTGCAAATGTGATTAAGGTTTTCAAGAGGCGTGATTATTCTGGATTATCCAGGGGGGCCCAATGTAATTGCAAGAATCCTTATAGGAAGGAGGGAGGAGAGCTAGAGTTGGAGAAGGAGATGTGATCATGGAAACAGGGGCGAGAGAGAGAGATCTGAATCTCTTCCGGCAGATTTGAACCTGGCTGGCTTATAAGGTGGAGGAGGGGACAATAAGCACAAGAATGCAGGCGGCCTCTAGAAACTGAAAAAGACAAGGAAACAGATTCTCCCTCATGTCTCCGGAAGGAATACAGACCTCCTGACACCTCAAGTTTATCCAAATAAGACCTATTTCAGCTTTCTGACCTCCAAAATTTTAAGATAATAAATTTGTATTATTTTAAGCCACTAAGCTTATGGTAATTTGTTATAGCAGCAATGGGAAACTAATACGGTGGGACTAAATGTCAACTCTTTAACAGGGTCCAGCAGGGCCTCAGAAGCTCCCCAGGTGTGCCTCTCCCTAGTCTTGTCATTCTCCCCCTGGTTTCCATTTGTGCTTCAAAAATAACAAAGACTGTGGTGCTCCAAACATACCTCTCACATCCCTGCCTCTGGTCATGATGTTATTCCATCAGAAATGCCACCTACTTTCCCCCATCTCTTCAATGAACTCTTATGTTTCTTTCAAGACTGAGCTCAAACACCTCATCTTCCTCCCTTCCTTCCTTCCTCCCTCCCACCCTCCTTTTTTTTTTTTTTTTTT
>NW_012115044.1:7322171-7324093 GCF_000951035.1 Colobus angolensis palliatus
AGGCTGGAGTACAGTGGCGCAATCTTGGCTCACTGCAACCTCTGCCTCCCAGGTTCAAGCTATTCTCCTGCCTCAGCCTCCCAAGTAGCTGGGATTACAGGCGCCTGCCACCATGCCCAGCTCATTTTTTGTATTTTTAGTAGAGACAGGGTTTTACCATGTTGGCCAGGCTGGTCTTGAACTCCTGACCTCAGGTGATCTGCCTGCCTTGGCCTCCCAAAGTGCTGGGATTATAGGCGTGAGCCACCATGTCCGGCAAATTTTTGCATTTTTTGTAGAGACCAGGTGTCACTGTGTTGACCAGGTTGGTCTCGAACGGGCTCAAGCGAACCACCCACTTCAGCTTTGAAAAGTGCTGGGATTATAGGCATGAGCTACCACGCCCAGCCTCATTTTCTGAGAAGGTGTCACCGAATTCCCAGATGGGCTGGGAAAGGCCTTTCTCAAGGCTCTTAACACATGTAAATAATTCCTTTCATGTTTGCTCCTCACTAGACCTAGAGGCAGGCCCTGTGTTTAAGTGCATGTTCCCAGCAGTTAATAAATGGATGGATGGATGAATGCATGAACAAATGAAGGAAGCTTTCTTTAAAATGCTCACTGGTCTAGTAGGGGTGCTGGGACGTATACAGATAATTATAAGGCAGATTAGAAAGGCCTGCACATCTTCAGGGAGGAGCAGATGAAATGCTTTGGGGGTTAGAGGAGAGAGAAAACAATGTCCTACCTCAGGACCTGCCTGCCTCTCTGGGGAGCAGAGGGCTGGGGGATGGGTCATATTCAGGTCAGAACAGCAGTGGCTGGCTGACTTCTAGTGATGACCTCAGTGCTTGGCATCAACACTCAGGCATTTCCTGAGTGCCTGTGTAAAGAAGGCTTCTTGGGCCCCTTGTCTCCTAAGTAATGTCATCCATTTCACTTGCTCTCTAGCACTGCCTCGCTGCCCTGGGGGTATCTGTGCCTTTGCTTTCACAAACCCCTCCCATCACAGTCCCGTCTGAAAATTCACTGGCAAGAAGGAACCCAGTCTTGCTGCAACCCCCAACCCCTACCCAGATAGCTCCCCTCACACACTTCCCCAAATTTACTCAAATTACTCAAATTACTTTCCCAAATTCTCTTCTACGAATACACAGTGCAAGTATCACAGGGAGAATCATTCTACCAAAGACCTCTGAGCCAGAGGGGAACACACAGAAACCAAACAAAACCTCAGTTACTTTTATATTTTGAAAAAGAACTACTTACCTTCTAAACCTAAAATACAACAGACTACAAAATACAGTTTTTAGTTTCACATCATGATCAGTTAGTTCCAGAGGAGAAAAAAAAAACACAAGGGAGAAAATGGAAGAGGAAAGACAGAATAAGAGAAAGGAAGCTTAAGAAAGCTAGGAGGGAAAGACAGAGTGAGAGAGAAGGAAAGCAAGCCCAGCGCTGTCCATCCACCCCATTCCTGTACCTCATAATCGTTCGATTTCCCTTCCCAATTCAACAAATCAAGTGCTTGTTGCTCAGTGAAAACCTGGGAGGCAGATTTCAAGCAGTACTTCATCCTGCATTTTTGTGTGTAGATTAGAGTACCCAGATGTCACAACTGTCCTAGCTGCTGAGGACTCAAACACCAGGCAAAGCAGAAGTGATGCGCTGAGGCTTAGGATGTAAGCGGGGCAGTGGTGAGAGATGAGGGCGGAGAGAGGAGCCGTAAGCAGGGCGTCAGCATGGAGATTGCCAATTCATTCAGTTTTCTGACCAAGGCCTTTTTTGTTCAGAAACACTTTCCTCTGATAGCTCCTTGATAATGACTTCTGCCCCAAATTATTTTTTTCTCTTTCAGAGACTCCTGTCAGCTCTCAAGTGTATTCCTAGATGTTTTCCATGTTTTCTTGTTTTCTTTTTTGGTTTTTTTTTTTTTTTTTTTT
>NW_012115044.1:7324143-7335258 GCF_000951035.1 Colobus angolensis palliatus
TCACTGCAACCTCTGCCTCCTGGGTTCAGGCGATTCTCCTGCCTCAGTCTCCCTAGTAGCTGGGATTACAGGTGGATGCCATGACACCAGCTAATTTTTGTATTTTTAGTAGAGATGGGGTTTCACCATGTTGGTCAGGTGATCCATGACCTCATGGATCACCATGAGGTCAGGTTTCGAACTCCTGACCTCAGGTGATCCGCTTGCCTTGGCCTCCCAAAGTGCTGGGATCACAGGCATGAGCCACTGTGCTTGGACATTTTCCATATTTTCTTATCTAGTCTCTCATTTGTTTCCTTATTTTCTGTTTTCTTAAAGTAATTCACTAATTCAATATTTTGTAGTGTCTAATTGCCCAGTTAATGCTTCTATTGGGATTTTAAATTTAATACCATATTTTTAATTTTTATTCAATATTTTATTAAGATTAGGGTTTTTTCATGATGGTTTGCTTTAGTCAAAAAGAGACAATATCCTTTGAATTTTATTGACAAGTCCAGTATCTTCTAAACACTTCTACTTCAGAGGAAGGCAGCTTCTCTAAATCTTTAGACATTTGTAGTCCTCTTCTTGTGAACTGCAGATTCCCTTCATAGATCATTTCCTCCAGAATTTATGGTCTTACATGGAAAGAGCTGCATTTTCCTAGTATTATAACTATATTCTCTTAGTCTTTTCCTCATGATCACAAGAGGGCTGCCATAGCTCTAGGAATCACATACATTCAAGGCAGGAAGAAGGTAAAAGGGGTGATATTAGCCAAGCTTATCACCTTTTTCAGGAAAGCAAAAGCTTTCTCAGAAGCTTCTGAGAAAACCTCTAGTGTTCAAAATGGTGTCACATAGGCACTCCTATCTGTATGGGAAGGTGGCAAAGGAAGAGTTTAGCTGTTACAGTCTCTATAGTGCAGGCAAGCAAGGAAGAAAGGGGTTAGCAGCTCTGTTGCCCAGGCTGGAGTACAGTGGCGCAATCTTGGCTCACTGCAACCTCTGCCTCCCAGGTTCAAGCTATTCTCCTGCCTCAGCCTCCCGAGTAGCTGGGATGATAGGCATGCACCACCATGCCCAGATTTTTAGTAGAGATAGAGTTTTACCATGTTGGCCAGGCTGGTCTCGAACTCCTAACCTCAAGTGATCTGCCTACCTCAGCCTCACCAAGTTCAAGGATTACAGGTGTGAGCCATTGTGTACCCTTAAAGGGTACTTATTTCAACAAAAAAAAAATCCTCCTTTTCCTCTGCCAGTAATCAGTCAACCAGACCACTCTGCCCTGATAGTCAACAGGTAGCCTGCTGTCAGGCAGGGCTTGCTTGTTTATGGAATCAGGACTGCCCTCTATCCCTCAGCACCAGTTCTCTGCATCGTTGATTGCTACCAGTCAACAATGTTGGCGGCAGGGCCTAAGGGGTGGGCTTTCCAAAAGGTCCCTGCCTACTCCCTTCCCCCGTCTCCCAAGGAGAAACAGTCCTTGCTTCTCAGAGCCCATTTCTGCCTCATCCCAGACAAACAAGCCTCAGCTCTAAATGGCTTCCTTCATTCCAGTTTTTACAGCATTAAGATTTGGCAAAAATTCCTCCAGTTTCTGGCACAGAGGCAATATCCATCCGTCGTTTCTAGTGCTGCTGCTGCAGATTTTTCCCTATTTATGTATTCTGTTGAGTACTGTAATGAGGATCTGTGGCAGAGAAGAATAGTAACAGGGCCATGCCTGTGTCACACCATCATGCCCCAAAGTACACTCGTCCCTTTCACAAATACACTGTAACCTGCCATCAGCCAACACTTAAATGATCAGTTAGCTCCCTCATGAGGAATTAGTTTAGTCAACTGGAAGCTGCAGTGGGAATCAGGACAGGGTCTTGAGGGAGGAGTGGGATGAGGGAGGACTCAGAAGGAAGGAAAGGAGAACTAGGAGGGAAACAAGAAGGTGCCTAGTGCCAAGTGCATTAACCTAGATATATGTGGCTCGGTGGTCCCCAGGGTGCAGCATGAACAATTCCACACCCCTTTCCTTTCTGAGCCTAAGATTCCTTCTCTGTTCCCTCTGACTCCCTTTCTTCTTTGCTATCTGGCTATTTCTGCTTCTGTCTTCCTCCCTCATTTGATTTTTTAAAATTCCCATAATATGAAACATATTTTTATTTAGTTTCTACCTCTCCTTATTGTAAAAAGCAGAGAAATGTTCTATATTTTCCTCCAATAAAAAGAAAGGAAAAGCATTTTAAATCATAAAGTTCTATCCAAATGGATTTTTCCCGGTGAGTCTGCAATCCCCAAATGGAAAAATATAAAGGTTCCTTGCTCCCAGGCTAGTGAAAGAAATATTAATAACATGATGGGAATGAGTGCACCAGGCCGGAGGATGGGTGGAAAAGCAGGACTGTGAGGCAGCCCCCACAAAGGGACAGGCACCACAGGTGTGAAGAGTGTAAACAGGGGCTGCCACCACTGCTTGGACCACTCTGGCCTGTCCCCCTTGCTGACCAGGACAGTGAGGAAGGACAAAGGCAACCAGCTCACTAGGATCCCCTGTCTGCTTTCTGACTCTCCAATAAGTGGCATGGAAAGGTATCAGTAGGAAAAAAAGAGCAATTTGTCAGTGAAAAACTCTGGAGTGACTAAGAGGACCAGCTCTGCAAAATCCATACCTGGGGAATGAAGATGAAGCAGTTGATTGTAGTTGTACAAACAAAGATCCCTCCAGATGTGAGTCCAAAGACCAGGTTGGGCCAGGAGTGCAAGTATCTGGTGACTACAAAAAGCAGCCCAGCAGCCAGTACAAGGAGGTTGACCGCAACCATGATGGTTAAGGACTGATTCACAGGAGGAGAGCTGACATGGCCAGTCAGGCCAGCCAGGTAGGCACCATACAGCAGGAGCAGGCCCTGGGGGTTGAAGAGGTGACGGAGGCTCAGAGAAGTGAAACAAGAGGTCAATGAGCAGTAGGTTTGCAACCAATTTCCTCATCTGTAAAATTAGGATAATAATACCTACCTTAAGGACTGCTATTAGGATTTACTAAGATATCACATAGGAAAACCCTCAGGGCAGCCCCTTATACCTACTAGGTACTTAATAAATGTTATTGTTTCTCTGCTTCGCTGAGAATTAGTTTATCAGAAATCAGCAAGTCAGCCATGACATAGGACTCTTCTGAGACAAGGCACAGGACAGGATCATGTGGGTGGGTTAGTATCCCTACAGAAAGAGCTGTTGGGCACTAGGAGGACAGTGGGCCCACAGAACCTCTGGTACTGAGTGCTTCCACAGCCATTGTCCGGTGTTGCCCTGCACAAAGCTGAGGGTGCACAGGGAAGCTGCAAGTGACCTGTGATCTGCTTGTCAAGTCACGTGCCAAAGCCGGGGCAGTGCCCAGAGGAAGGGGCTCTTTTCTCTAATTTGCCCAAAGGCACCATCTGCTTGTCAAGCCTCGCACCTGCAAGACTGCATCTGACGAGAAGGGATGGGCCTTTTAAAAATTTACACAAAGGATCTCCACAGGCTAGCAGCGGGTCTGTGCCAGTGAGTGTTTATGGGAGATGAAGGGTAAAAAAAAGAGGAGAAAAAAGGGGAGAACAAAGGCAGGCTGGGACCCAGGCAAGACTGTGGGGCAGGCATAGGCAGCAAAAGCTCCATCTATAGTTCTCACCCTTTTTGTGACATTTCTTGCTCCCCTACAAGGAACCCAGGGCCGTATTCTTTTCTCTTTTCTATGAATATAAACCTGCTCTGAGTTGTCATTTGTACTATGGAGAATATAACTCATAGCATCTTAAAGTGCTGCCCCCTCCATAGAAGCTGCATTCATACAGAAATCAAAGCAATAGTCAATAATACATAACATATAGATTCAATTAGGTTCACCTTTCTGACTATGTGCACAGTGCCATAGTAGGTATAGGGCAGAAAATAGTGACACAAAGAAGTCATGGTCCTGGCTTTTAAGGCACTTGGTCTGGCAGGTAGATTTAAGGTAAGCACAAACATTTTTTTTTTTTTTTTTGAGATGGAGTTTCACTCTTGTTGCCCAGGCTGAAGTGCAATGGCATGATCTCTGCTCACTGCAACCTCTGTCTCCCAGGTTCAAGTGATTCTCTTGTCTCAGCCTCCCAGGAGCTGGGATTACAGGCATGTGCCACCATGCTGGGCTAATTCTGTATTTTTAGTAGAGATGGGGTTTCACCATGTTGGCCACGCTGGTCTCGAACTCCTGACCTCAGGTGATCCACCCGCCTTAGCCTCCCAAAGTGCTGGGATTACAGGAGTGAGCCACTGCACCAGCCTAAAAATGTTCATGTGAACATCAGAACGTGATGATGCCATGGGAGACGAGGTGGGGGTGGGACTGTGGGATTCAGAGGGAGAACTAATAATGCAAGTAAGGGCAGGTATCAGCAGGGCACCTGCTGGTGACCCTGAAATCATATGACATGGTCAACTCCACCTTCATGGGTGGCCCTAAAGAATATATTTTGGAGAACTGGTTGTGCCAGGAGGGAAGGAGTCAGCATGGAAGAGATACCTTCCAGGTTCCCCTAATGCCCAGTGTCCCAAATGGGGCCTGAGGGCCAAATGTGGCCACCCTGAGATCTTCAATGACTAGAGGACACATAAGTCAGGAGACCAGGGAAGCCCGACTTTTGGGTAACTAACGCCATCAGGTGGTATTCAGCAGAGTTGGATCACTGCTAATTTAATCAAAGGGAAATGAAATTAATTCTGCGATTTTGAAATGTTCAGATATGATTCCACTAAAAGATTTTAATCCATTAAAATTCTTGTTAAAGGGGCAATGGGTGTGAATCAAGTGTCTATACATTCTTGGCTGGTGTTTGAGTGAGTCATATCTGATCCTTGCATATCACTGGCCTTAATTGCTGAGAAGTGTAGGGTAAGGGGCAGTTGACAGACTCAGGTGGGGGGTCCTAGAACCTAATGTGGAGATTGAGGTCCTCTTGAGGAGCTTCTCACTGACCAAGGAGTCTATGGGGTCTGGCTCAGTAAGTTTCCTGATGCTCCTTCCTTTTCCTTCTTTTTCCTACGGAAAGATACTACAGTAAAATAAAATGTAAATGGGAGTATAAAAAAAGGCAATGGAGAAAATAAATCAAGTTGAGTCACAAAGTAAGTAGCTATGGGGGAAATGCTAGCTTTCTGGGCTGGGGAGGACACACTCTTCTACAGGGACTCAAGGAACCAACAGAGGCAATGTATTTTCCAGAAGTGTCTAGCGGGCAGTGGAAGAACAGTAATAACAATATCTAACATTTATTGAGCTCTTGCTATGGACCAGGAGTGACTGAAAACTCTTAACATGCATTAACTCTTTAGAAACAGAACAGTTCCGAGGGGATATTATCATCATCCCCATTTTAAAATGAGGAAACTGAGGCTTAGAGAGGTTAAATGAGGCTCAGGGTCAGCTAGGCAGGGGCGGAGTCAGAATTCAAACCCTGATCTGTCACAACTGAAGCTCATTTTTTAACCATTAGCAAGATTCTGGAGATCAAGAGCTGTTCACTTCCTAGAGTCTTCTTTTAAAAAATATTTCTGTCAAAGTAATATTTGCACATAGTTAAAAAGGAATGTTTCCCTGCCCCACTTTGGCCCACCCCTAAGCCTGTTCCTCTGAAGCAACAACTTCTAATACTTTCTTAGTGGTGGAGTGGGTAAAGTTTACTCTTTTTTTTTTTTTATTTTTTTATTGAGATGGAGTCTCACTCTGTTGCCCAGGCTGGAGTGTAGTGGCACAATACCAACTCACTGCAACCTCCGCCTCCCAGGTTCAAGCGATTCTCCTGCCTCAGCCTACTGGATTCTCCTCCTGAGTAGCTGGGATTATGGGTGCACCCCACCACACCCAGCTAATTTCTGTATTTTTAGTAGAGACAGAGTTTCACCATGTTGACCAGGCTGGTCTTGAACTCCTGACCTCAAGTGATCCACCCACCTCAGCCTCCCAAAGTGCAGGGATTACAGATGTGAGCCACTGTGCCCGGCCAGAGTTTACCCTTAAAGGACACTTATTTCTACAAAAACTCCTCCTTTTCCTCTGCCAGTAATCAGTCAACCAGACCTCTCTGCCCTGATAGTCAACAGGTAGTCTGCTGTCAGGCAGGGCTTGCTTGTTTGTGGAATCAGCACTGCCCTGTACCCCTCAGTACCAATTCTCTGCCTCTCTAAGCTGAAAACCAGCTGTTCTGTTCTAAGGATTGTCCTCAGTGCTCCATGCAGGTATCCTCTACCTTCTGGAAATAATATCCTACTTCTGCCCATCTAACAGAGACAAATGAGTCTAATGGTGAGAGATTTGGGGCAGTATGGGAGACAGTGTGAGACGGCTGGAACCCCTCAAAGGGCCCCATGAATGCTGCCATCTGTCTCAGAGCCAGCCTTACTTCCAAGCACAGCGAGAAAGTCAGGTGGGTGAAAGACAGCAGGACACCTTGGCCCAAATCTTGAAGAATCACACAAGAGGCATAATAAGGGCACTTAGGAGAACAAATAAAGCTGGGTCAAATGTCTCCTCATAATTCCCCTTGCAAGGAAGCTGAAGGGAAAACTGGTATTGTCAAATCAATTAAGAAACCAGACCAATAAATAGGAGAAACAGTGCGTGAATTCCAGATGATTTGGGGGAGGACTGAATGAGGGAGTCTAAAGAGTTGGGAGAGTCTCCTCCAAACAAATAAAAACAGAAAAGTAAAAACGGTCATAGCTTTGAGGTTTATGCATCAACAGAGGTCTCCTCTGAGTTCAAGATTCTTTGCAGACATCACCTTGTTAATTCCTGTAATTCTCTCTTCATATCCATTTTGTTGGTGACAGAGACCATATCAGATGTGGTTACCAACCTTGCATCCCCAAACAAGAGCAATCCAAACATCAGAATACTGGGAAGCACAGAAGTGGGTGCTGGTCAAAGTGCAGGACACGTCTCTCCCTGTCACCTAGAAGGGACACAGAGTCAGAACTGGAGGTGCCCACAATTACCAGAAACACACAGCAGATCTTCGTGAACATCCTGGAGTGTTAATTTTTCTACAGCACATGATTTCCCCCTCAGTATGTAAAAACTGTAGCATTTAAGTGACTCCACTAGAACCTAAATGAGAGTGACTATATGTTAGGAGAACAGATGATAAAGTTGGGCTAACAGCTGTGTGCTTGGTGACAATAGGGCTTACCCCTCAGTTATGTGCTTTGCTACCCCAATCAAATTAGTGCCTCAACAAAATTATAAACTATTTCATTATGCACCTGCTTTTTGCAAATCATTGAATCCTTAAACATTAATCTTGCAATGTCACAATTCCATGATTCTACTGTATTCCTAAGCCCCTTGTGAGGCTGAAGATATACTTTTTTTTTTTTTTTTTTTGTGGCAGAGTCTCACTCTGTCGCCCAAGCTGGAGTGTAGTGGCGCAATCTCAGCTCACTGCAACCTCTGCTTCCTGGGTTCAAGAGAGTCTCCTGCCTCAGCTTCCCAAGTAGCTGGGATTACAGGCATGTGCCACCATGCCTGGCTAATTTTTGTATTTTTGGTAGAGACATGGTTTCACCATGTTGGCCAGGCTGGTCTCGAACTCCTCACCTCCAGTGATCTGCCTGCCTCAGCCTCCCAAAGTGCTGGGATTACAGGCACCAGCCACCATGCCCGGCCATACTTATTAATTGAATACTATGTACTGGACATTGTTAAGTCTTTTACCTACATCGTTTCATTTAATCTTTGCCACAACCCTATGCAATAGGTAGTAGTATTATCTCAATTTTACCTATTAGGAAACAGACTTAGAGAGGTTAAATAACTTTAGGTCACACAGCTAGTGAGCTTGGTAGGGCTAGGATTTGAACTAGGGTTGACTGACTCCAAAGGCCACCTTAAACTACGACCTCCACCTCTACAATTAGGGGAAGGTAACTGCCGATAGCTGAAAGTTTTAATTATTGATAACGTGGAAGTAGCGGTAACTGTGAGGCAGATTCCAGCATGCTGATATCTCACTGTATGCCCACAAAGAGACCCTAGGGCAGGAGGAGCAGTGGGAGTGGCAGCAGACAAGGGGAAGGATTTCATGGAAGCCACAGCTCCTGACTCTCCCTCCTCTTGGAGTCCTTTATCTTCTTGTTGCAAGGATGACTCCTGTGTATCCACAGAGGTCAGTCCAGTTTGGGGATGAGATTCCCTAGGGATTTGGCCCCTCACCGTCATACTGACACTGAGAATCTGGAGGCACTGGATAGGATCAGTCAGCACCCATGTCACGAGCAGGATCACATCAGCCATCAACAGGGCTGCCACCAACCCCAGCAACTGCAGGTCTTTGATAATCTGCAAAAGAGTCAACGTCAAAACTTCTCCTTGTTGACTGGCTATATGACACACAGGCTAGAGTATCCCAAGTGCTCTGAGCTATATGCTCCAAGGTCAGCCCTCCCAAGGAGCTTCAAATGTAGCTATCAAAAATGAAACAGATACCGAACATTTATAATGACTTCTATGCTGATATCATTATTAGCATTACACATTTCCATTTGTTTAACTTCTTCATATCCTACCTTCTCCCACAAAGGACTCAAGGTATTTTATAAAATAAATAAACAATTATTTCTATATGTTTATATGAGCACATAGACATGGATGTCACACTACACTGTTAATAACTATTAACTGAGGGGTGAGATTCAGAGATACAGAAGGAATCATTAGCATTTTCATTATATGCACATGAACTACAGATTGACTTATGATCTTGACTTATGATGGGGTTATGTCCTGATAAAACCATCAAAAATAAAACCATTTTCATAGTAAGTTGAAAATATAATAAGTCAAAAATGCATTTAATACGCCTAGCCTACCAAACATTGCTGCTTAACCGAGCCTACCTTTAATGTGCTCACAACACTTATACTAGCCTACACCTGGGCAAAATCGTCTAAAACAAAGCTTAATTTATAATGAAGTGTTGAATATCTCATGAAATGTATTGACTACTGTGCTGAAAGTGAAAAACCGAGTGGTTGTATGGGTATTTTAAGTATGGTTTCTACTGAATGTGGATTGCTTTCACACCATTGTAAAACAGGAAAACTGTAAGTTGAACTGTTGTATGCCAGGGACCATCCATATTTGACTTAGGATGAAGAGAATGTGTTAGTTTGTGACTACAAAAATAAAATGGAGAAAAATATATACTGTGATAGGATTAAAACATTAAACATCAGGGAAGAAAGAAAATAAAGGGAATTATGATGAAGGCTCAGATGAAAAGTGTATATATAATAGCATTTACTAATTGAAGCAGAAGAAATGTGGATCTGAGCTTTTGACAACCAATGAAAAGAAAGAAGCACAACCAGTTATATGATTCAAAGTGTTTGTAAAATTAAAAACAAACCAATTGCCTGATCAAACTGTTCAAAACCAGTGATAAAGCGAAACTACTCAAAGCAAGCAGTGAAGAAAGACACATTTTGTGTAGACATAAAATAAACATGAGACTTCTCATCAGATACAAGGCCAAGTGAGAAGACAGCGCAGGAATATCTTGAAAGTACTGGAAGAAGAAAAGAAAATTTCAGTCTAGAATTCTATACTCAGTAATATATCTTTCAGAAACGAAGGCAAAATGAAGGCTTCTTCAGATAATCAAAAGCTGAAAGAATTCAGTAGTAGCACACCCACACAGGAATGTTAGATATCCTTCAGGCAAAGGAAAATAATATGAGACCAAAATGTGGATCTATACAGGAAATTAAGAACACTGGAAAAGGTAACTAAACAGAAAAATACAAGATTAGTTTTCATTACTTAAATATCATTAAAGAAAATAACAAAATTCAGCATGTTGTCCTGGGTCTTAAAAATAAAAAAATAAAATATTTTAAAAGATAATTGATTTATTAAACAAAGAATCATATGGGGCTTAAAACGTAACACCAAAGATAGGAATAGGGATAAAGTACCTTACTATTGTAAGGTACTTACACATGAGTGCCAATTATGCAATTTTATAGAAATTCTTCTTGAAATTGAAAAGAAGGGAATAGTTCCCAACTCATTTTGTAAAGCCAACATTACCCTGATACCAAAACTAGAAAAATATATTACTAGACAACTACAGAGCAATATGTATTAAAAACATGAATGTACAAATTCTAAACAAAGTTTTTATAAAAATGAGTCCAACAATTATGAAGAGGATAATGTATCATGACCAAGTGGAGTTTATCCCAGGGATGGAGGTTAGTTTGACACCCTAAATCATTTAACATATGGGCAGATAAAGAGATAAAGAGCAGAAGCGTAGAAATTTTTAGAGCAGTAAAACTACTCTGTAGGATACTGTAACGGTAGATATATATCATTGTACATTTGTCCAGACCCATAAAATGTACAACACCAAAAGTGAAACTTAATGTAAAGTACAGACTCTGGGTGATAATGATGTATTAATGTAGGTTCATCGATTGTAATAAATATACACTCTGACGGGGAATATTGATAATGGAAGAGGCTATGCATGTGTGGGGAAAGAGTGTATATGTAAAACCTCTGTACCTTCTGCTCAATTCTTATGTTAACTTAAAACCACTCTAAAAAATAAAGTCTATTGTATACGGGTTCAAAAAAAAACCATTTTACATAATCCACCACGTGAATGAACTAAAAAAAGAAAAACCATATGATCATCTCAATAGACCCAGAAAAAGTTTTTGACAAAACCCAACATCAATTCTTGATTAAAACTCTCAGCAAAATAAGAATGGATAAATATCCCCAGCTGGATAAATGGCATCTACAATAAAACTACTGCTAACATCATTCTTAGTTTTGAAAGACTGTTTTCCCCATAGGATCAAGAATAACAAAGGTATCTGCTCTCACCACTTCCATTCAGATTGTACTATTGTTTCTAGCCAGTGCAATCAAACAAGAGATTGGAAATCAATTATCTTTATTAACTGATGATATGATCATCTATGTAGAAAATCTGACAGACTCTATAAAAAGCTGCTAGAGGCCGGGTGCGGTGGCTCACGCCTATAATCCCAGCACTTTGGGAGGCCGAGGTGGGTGGATCACAAGGTCTGAGATCAAGACCATCCT
>NW_012115044.1:7335435-7348530 GCF_000951035.1 Colobus angolensis palliatus
ACAGAGTGAGACTCTGTCTAAAAAAAAAGCTGCTAGAACTAACACGTACTTTAGAAAGGTTGCAGTATACAAGCTAAGCATATAAACATTAATTATATTTATGTGACCAGGCACGGTGGCTAATGCCTGTAATCCCGGCACTTCAGGAGGCCGAGGAAGGCAGATCATCTGAGGTCGGGAGTTTGCGACCAACCTGGCCAACATGGTGAAATCTCGTCTCTACTAAAAATACAAAAATTAGCCGGGTGTGGTAGCAGGCACCTGTAATCCCAGCTACTTGGGAGGCCGAGGCAGGAAAATCGCTTGAACCCGGGAGGCGGAGGTTGCAGTGAGCCAAGATCGCACCACTGCACTCCAGCCTAGATGACAGAGGGAGACTCCATCTCAAAAAGAAAAAAAAAGTAATTATATTTCTATATATTAGCAACAAACAACTGGAAAGTGAAATTTAAAAAATAATAATATATAAAACAGTATAAAATATAAAATACCTAGAAATAAGTTTGATGAAAGATGTGAAAGAACAATATTGAAAAGTACAAAAAAAGATGGGAAAAATTAAAGAGCTAAATAAATGGGTTCATGGGAAAAAAGATACACATCAGTAAGAAGCCAATTCTCCACAATTTCATCTATTAGATTCAACATAATCTCAAAAGAATTTTTGTAGAAATCAGTAAACTGATTCAAAAATTCACATGGGCATTCAAAGGACCCAGATTAGCCAAAACAACACTGAAAGAGAAGAAGAAAGCCAAAGAACTAATACTCCCTGATTTCAAGATTTAGTATAAAGCTACAGTAATCAAGGTAATACGGTATTGCTGTTGAGACAGACACATCAGTGAGACAGAATGGAGGGTCCAGAAATAGATCTACACACCTATGGACAACTGATTTTCAACAAAGGCACAAAGGTAATTCAGTGAAGAAAGGACAATCTTTTCAACAAATGATGTTGGTACAATCAAATGTCTGCATGTAAAAAAATCAAATTCAATGAATACATCATACCATCTACCACAATTAACTCAAAATGGATCATAGGCTTGAATGTAAAAGCTAAAACTCTAAAATTTCTAGAAGTAAACACATGAGAAAACCTTTTGGGGCCTTAAGTTAGGCAAAAATTTCTTAAATATAATACCAAAAACATGATCCATAAAAGAACACATTGGGGCCGGGTGTGGTGGGTCATGCCTGTAATCCTGGAACTTTGGGAAGTGGAGGCTGGTGAATCACTTGAGGCCAGGAGTTTGAGACCAGCCTGGCCAACATGGTAAAGTCTCTACTAAAAATACAAAAAACAAACAAACAACAAAAACCTAAAAACAAAGAACACATTGGTAAATTCGACTTCATCAGACTTAGAAATATCTTTGAAAGACACTCTGAAGTAAATGAAAGTAAAAGGAACAAAAGAATAAACTGGAAGAAAATCTTTGCAAATCATACATCTGATAAAGGATTTGTATCCAGAATATAAAAAGAACTCACAAAACTCAATAATAAGACAACAAAAAATCCAATTTAAAAATGGGTGACGCTGGGCACGGTGGCTCATGCCTGTAATCCCAGCACTTTGGGAGGCCAAGGCAGGCAGATCACGAGGTCAGGAGTTCGAGACCAGCCTGGCCAACATGATGAAATCCTGTCTCTACTAAAAATACAAAAATCAGCCAGGCACGGTGGCAGGTGCCTGTAATTCCAGCTACTTCAGAGGGTGAGGCAGGAGAATCACTTCAAACCGGAAGGCGGAGGTTGCAGTGAGCCAAGATCACACCACTACACTCTAGCCTGGGTGAAAGAGTGAAACTCTGTCTCAAAAAAAAAAAAAAAGGGTGAAAGATTTGAACAGTGTGCCAAAGAAGGTGTATGGATGGCAAATAAGCATGTAAAGAAATACTCAATATTGCATTAGAGAAATGCAAATTTGAAACCATAATGAAATACTACCACACACACCTATTAGAATGCCTAAAATGAAAAAGACTGATCAAATCAAATGTTGCCAAGAATGTGGAGGAAATGGACTCTCATACATTGCTGGTGGAAATGCAGAATGGTACAACCCCTTTGAAAAACAGTCTGACAGTTTCTTAAAAAGTTAAATATACACTTACCATATGATCCAACCGTCCTACTCTTACAGTATTGTTTTCTAAAAAAAAAATTAAGTTTTCACCCAAGAGAAATAAAAGCCTATGTCTAAACAAAGAGTTTGTACATGAATGTTCATAGCAGCTTTATTTTTAATCGTCACAACTGGCAATAACCCAAACATCCACCTACAGATAAGCAAATGTGTGTCTATGCATTGTAATATTACTCAGCAATAACAAAGAAAGAACTATTGATGCACACAACATAAATAACTATAATATTCATAAAAACAATTATGTGAGTAAAATAAGCCAGAGAAAAAAGAGTCCATACTGTATGGTTCCATTTATAGAAAACTCTGGAAAATGCAAACTCATCTACAGTGACAGAAAGCATATCAGTGATTTCCTGAGGATAGGAACAAGGGATATAAGGATTTGACAGGAGAGGGAGATAACAAAGGATTGCAAGGAATTTTTTGAAGATGAGGGATATGTTCATTATGCACCACGTTTCTTGGTTGTATATCCGTGTCACAATTTATCAAATCATATGCTTTAAATATGTGCAGTTCACTGCATGTCAATTATACTTCAGTAAAGCTATGTTTAAAAAAGAAATCAGTGTTCTTGAGGGATGAATGCAGTTTTTGTCCTTTTAGGCAATCTTCTTCACAGGTATGGTTGCTCACAGCTGAGCTTTTGGTAAGTATGCACGATGATTCAATAACATTTGCTAAAAATAAATTCCTGTCATTCCAGAGAAGTAAACACCAACTGAATGATATATTGGGTCTGCGCAGGGCCTATACCCAATGAGGATAATGGTCAGGAATTGAGGTTTGAGCAGTCTCATCAGACAACCTGAGAAAATGGGGAAATGTGGTTAAGTTGATGACTGATCTCAGGTACATGTTGGTGATCTGGCTGCTACATAACTTAGGGTTGATTCTTCCTGCTCTTCCTTGCTTACTTCTCTGGGCACATCCTTCTCTGCCTTCTATATAGAAAAGAACTGGGCTCCAGGGAAGGAAAAACTACTTACTTGCTATAGTTTCTCTAATCACTCTTCCTCCCTTCACTTCCAGCTCACACCTGTGCCAAACAACAGGCTCTGGACATCTTGTTTGGCCTCACACTGGCGCCAGGTATTGGCCAGCTCACATGTCCCCACAGGGCCTGGGGTACATAGGAACCAGAGCCCACGTTTGAAGCCCTATCTTCAACAGCAGTGATGCACAGCCTTCCAGGCCTGAGGCCCTATGAGGCTGCATGATTCCAGGGTTTCGAATGAGAAACAAGAACTTCGGATGTCCTGAAAGGGGCTAGGCTCAGTCATCTGCATGAGTTTCTCCAGCTGTTAACTAATGCTGAAGCTGCCATCTACAATCAAGCATCGTGTACTTGTTGCCTACTTACCACTCTCTTGTCCGGCACCCTTTGGGTAAACACCTTGTAGAGTCGCCAGCTCTTTCCCAGAATGGGGCCAAACACAAGGGAGGTCCCAATGCACAGCATGGACAGTCTTATCTACAGGTGGAGGGGGACAGAAGAGTCACAAGAGGAACCTTTGTCAGTTCTCCACACACTCTGATTTGCAGGGTCTGGGTCCCACAGAGGGCATGGGGTACAGAGTGAACCTCACCAAGTGTTCTGGGATTGCCTCGAAAAGTGCCCACACCAAGGATAAAGGTACCCACCACCCATGGGAGCAGCTGGTTTAAAAAAATCATCACAACTTTAACATTTTAGTCAAAACCAAATTTTAAAACTTCACCTACCTGAATGAGAGTTTCCATGGAGTTCCCCACTAAAACACCTTGAATCCCAAACAGGTAAGCGCTACTGTAAGTCAGACAACTGCCCAGTAACGTCACAATGTTCAGATTGGGACTGGACATCTTCACAATCCTAGAGGGGATCAGGAAGAAAGACGCTTACAGACATGACTTCTGCCTTGAGGCCAAAGACCTATGAGATCAAAGCTTCCTCACCAGCATAATCTCCAGTGCAGCCTCGGAGTGAAGGACCACTGGGAAGAAAACACTTTACAGCCCTGTGAAAACTTATGATTTCTTTAAATTTATTTTCAAAAAGAACTAAACTCTGGCACTTATTGCTTGTATAACTCCAAGTCTTTTAAAAGAAGGCTGACTACCTACAAACAGGTGGTACTGGAGAAGAGTTGGGATTTTATCCATGAAGTTTATGGTTGCTAGGGGACTGCCATGTGCAGCTTAGTGAATTAATAACCAGCACGTAGATACCCACAGAGTTTGGAGCCCTTAAAAATGAGCTGTAAGGTAAACTACTATTTGGAAACAGTTTTTTTTTTTTTTTCCATATACTATTTGCTTTATTTGATATGTAAACTGTTTTCCTCTACTTGACCAAGAAAGAAAGACGATAAAGGGATTAGAAGCAGGAAATTGAGGAAGGGCCTTTTCTCAAGTATTAACAGTTTTAGATGAGATTAAAGACAAATTTGAGAGTGAGAGGGAGATGTGAATAATCAAGGGTTCAGACAAATACCCCGGGCACCAACAGAGGTTCAGGATGTGAACTGGTTAACCTAAGGGCAACGCCAGGCTCACACTGGACAGTGACTGATACTAATTAATTACAAGTAACAAGAAGGAAAGCCATTGTATTTAAGAATTGTAATCTAAATAGTGTATATAAATGCAACATTTCTACTAAAAGTCATTTGATAATTATACTTTGCTATACTTTTATTTTTAAATCATAACTAAGGAGGAAAGCATTCTTACCTATGTCTCTTGGTGACCTGGCAGGCCGCCTTAAAGGCTAGGGCCAAGGCAAAACTAGCCACTTAGTGAAGCTGGTTCTAACCACAGGCAAAGCACCTAGGAGGCACTAAACAGTTTGGCAGTGCTGGATTTGCAAACATCATAACCGCCATGAACACAGCTTAGTTACTTTGTGTCTGGCATTGTGATACATCCACACAAGAACACCAAACCACTGTCCCAGGCCCCAGGTACTGTCACCATAGGCCAGTGAGTCCAGTTGAGCTCAACCTTGTTTTGGAGCGAAGATTTTCTTATTTTTCTAAAAGTGAGAGCAACTTTCATGCATACCCTTTCTAAAATGAGAATAATAATTATATGATCTACCTTCAAAGAGTTGTGAGGATTTCATGAGGCAATATGGCAAAATGCTTGGCACACGGCCTGGCACATAACAGGCATGTTGCCAGCATCAGCTGTTTATATTATAATCTCACTGTCCTCCTCTTCCAGGTTTTAGAAACCTAGGAATACCTTTTCCTTCTGTTTCTTTATCAGAAATACCGAATCAATTGCCAGGTTTCATTCACTTCTTCTTTTTTTAAAAAATTTTTTTGAGACAGAGTCTCACTCTGTTGCCCAGGCTGGAGTGCAGTGGCACGATCTTGGCTCACCGCAACCTCCCCCTCCCTGGTTCAAGTGATTCTCCTGCCTCAGACTCCCGAGTAAATGGGATTACAGGTGCCCGCCACCACGCCCAGCTAATTTTTGTATTTTTAGTAGAGATGGGTTTCACCATGTTGGTCAGGCTGGTCTTGTACTCCTGACCTCAAGTGATCTGCCCGCCTCGGTCTATCAAGGTGCTGGGATTACAGGTGTGAGTCACTGTGCCAGGCCTCTTTCACTTTTTATTTCAAAGTCTCTGAGCTTTCTCTCGCTCTTCATCCTTTTTTTTTTTGAGACAGAGTCTTGCTCTGTTGCCCAGGTTGGAGTGTAATGGTGTGATCTTGGCTCACTACAACCTCTGCCTCCTAGGTTCAAGCAATTCTTCTGCTTCAGCCCCCTGAGCAGCTGGGATTACAGGTGCCCACGACCACACCAGGCTAATTTTTGTATTTTTAGTAGAGAGAGGGTTTTGCCATGATGGACAGGCTGGTCTCAAATGCCTGACCTCAAGTGATCTGCCTGCCTCAGCCTCCCAAAGTTCACTTTTCTTTTCTTTTTTTTTTTCGAGACAGAGTCTTGTTCTGTTGCACAGGATGGAGCACAGTGGGGCAATCTTGGCTCACTGCAACCTCCATCTCCTAGGTTCAAGCGATTCTCATGCCTCGGTCTCCCCAGTAGCTGGGTTTACAGGCATGCGCCACCACACCCATCTAATTTTTGCATTTTTAGTAGAGACGGGGTTTCACCATGTTGGCCAGGCTGGTCTTGAACTACTGACCTCAGCTGATCCACCCACCTCAGCCTCCCAAAGTGTTGGGATTACAGGTGTGAGCCACCACGCCCGGCCTCTCCATTCTTGATACCATGTTTATCCAGGATACAATCATGTTAGGAGCAATGGAACTGGAGTCAAGGGTAACAGGTGGGTATACCAGCTCTGCCACTCACAGCTGACTAAGCCTGTCTGACCAGGAAACAGGCTCCTATTTCCTCATCTGTAAAATGAAAATAACATCATCTTTTGTATCTACCCCACAGGTTATTGCAAAGATGAGATGATGTATGTGCCAAAACTCTTTGCAAACTTTAAGATGATGAAAAAATACTACTTTTTAGATTTTTGATGTAACCTTCAGCTCTCAGTAAACACCAATTTTTCCCTGTTCTAGTACATTCTGTACATTACATTCAGACTCATTAATCTTAACATACCACCTTTATCATTTAGCAAAAGAGCTACATGTATAAAGAACAATCTTCTGTGGTTTATCTTAAGTCTCTTGTATCCAAATTTAAGATCTAGCCCTATTGTATGATCCACTTATTCATTCAGGTCTGCCTCCTCAGCCTCCATGTCTTCAGATTGTGGACTTATGGAGAGTGATTTTCCTTAATTTCTTTATCTCTCCACAAGAGAAGGGGAATATGTGGTGAATATTAACTACAGAAGTAAGAACAGTGCTAACCAGCAGCTTCACAAAGCATTTTTTAAAGAAAAGTACTCCATTAGAGAGACCAGTGCTGACACTGATTCAGAGCAGAGAGTACTGCTGACCTGGCATCAGCCACTTGGTGCAGTCAGAAGTTTGAGCAATGGCACAAGCAGTGGGTGGACTCCTGCAAGACCCATAACCCGGCTATTCCTCCCCATGGCCATTCTCATGTTCCTGCACATAAGCCATGACTATCTGATGGTCACCAAGCAACTGCCTGGATTTCACAGCCACATGTCTGTTTGGTCTAGATCACTGATCGGTAAGTTTCTCTCATAATTTTTCTTTGGACCCATTTTATTTGAGTACCACTATACAATCAGTTTTCCTTTGAGTGGTACAGTACTGCATGAAATCCTGATTGAGGATTCCTTCTCTTTCTGATTTAGCTAAGAGGAACTCAATTTAGTCATTTTCCACAAAATATACATTGAATAGTTTTCACCTCTCAGACAGTGATGCTAATTCATTATTCAAATAGACATACTATGGACTTATATATGCATATTGTGACATTTTTCCTGAGCAATCTTACTGAAAACTTGCCTCAGGGAACAAAAGATGAATACAAGATGATTTCCCTTTTTTGTTTGGCCAAGTTAACACCTGTGAAGTCACTGAAAGGTGAATCATCTCCAATTCAGCAGGTGAATTATGTATGTCTGGGGAATGTCTTTGCCACGTTGGTAGGAATTCAGCCACCAATGTCATTTATATTTTTCTATTGAGCTAAAAGATGAAACCTACATAGTTGAATATTTTAATCAGTCACAAACACATAATTTCCACAAAGCAAATAGATTTCAATATTGTATACTTAATTACAGATAGCCAGTACTATCTAGAATACTTGTCTTCCATTTATGAAGAGTAAAATGCCTGAACTGGGTTACTGTCAGTCAGAAACAAGGTGAAGTTTTTTTTTTTTTTTAAAGGATTATATAGCTATCTCTTTATCTCTTCCTCTTCATTTATTGAGTGGAAATGTAAGACAAGAACTTTCTTGATTTTTCTATCCTCAAGTGAGGTTTCAATACATATAGGTAAATATCAAACTACATCTGCAAAACCTGTATAATTCTGCATTATCATTTCAATAGTCTCTGATGAATTCAGACGCTTAAGTGACATCCACCAGCTCAATGGTATGATGTTGCAAAACTTTATCAAATGTTACTTTCCGAACTTGGCAGTTCATTTTATTTGGAGTTACTGAGTCGGAAAACATGGCCAGAGAATGGAGCACAGGTACTTGTTGGCATGCTGTGACTAACAGAAAACTTTCCTAAGATGTCACAAGACCATGCTCTCTAAAATGCTACAAAAATTGATGTAAATCATATCACTGAGCTTTAACCTTTCTAAAACCAAATATGAATGTCTTTCCAAAATGCTTTCTAATAAAAAATTAAGATTTAAATTGTGAAAATGTATCCGATTTCTTTATCAACTTACTATTTTGGATCCATGCTACAATGGGATTATAAATCTATCTCAAATAAAACTCCAAATAGCTTTATCATGATGTTATCTGATGTGTTTCAGCAAATTTGATCTTTTAATATCTTGCTTATTTCTAATGTATACACTAATCTGCACCCAATTAAAATTCTGCACACCTCAAGCTACTATTAGTGGGACTTCTAACCATTTGTATTTAAAGTGTCTATCATAAGGCCTGACCCCATTCCTTACTCTCGTGCCTGGGCCACCATCCTAGTAGAACATCCTAGGAGATTTCATTAGCCTTTCAGCCTCCAGAGTTCTAAATTATTCAATCATAATGATTTTACTTTATTCCTCTTCAGACACCCATCCCCAGGTTACACTCTGGGTCTTAGGGTCATTCAGAATGGTGCCCCTTCAGGAATTTTAAATACCAATATCCCAACACCAATTTGAGTACAATCTGTTCAAAATTTAACTCCAAGCCTCCCCCTCAATCGCTCACATTCTTCCCCATTTCAGATAATGGCAACTCCACCTTTCAATTTGCCTGAACCAAAAACCTTGGAGTCATCCTGACTCTTGCTCACCACCCACATCCAATCTGTCATAAATCTGGTTGGCTCTATCCTCGAAATACATCCAGAATCTAACTCCTTCTCACCACCTCTGCTGCCACCACCTGATCAAAGTCTTACTTTGCATTTCTTATCTGGATTATTGCAACAGCCTCCTAACTGGTCTCCCTGCTTCTACCCTGGCACTTCCCTCAAGTCTATTTTCAACATAGCTGCTAGAGTAATCCATTAAAAAGAAATAACATCATGTCACTTCTCTGCTCAAAATCTCACAATGACTCTCTATTTCCCAGAGGGAAAGCCAGTCTTTACCAGAGTTTACAAAGCCTACACATTTGATCCCTGTTGTTTCTCGACCTCATTTCTTACATCTTCTCCAGACCCACCCCACTCCAGCCACACGCCTCCTTGCTGTTCCTTGAAAACACCAGGCACTCACACACTGCGAGGCTTTGAAGTGGCTGTTCTCTCTGCCTGGAATATTTCAATACATGGATCTGCATAGCTCATCCTCTTTCTCTCCTGATTGTGTGTTCATATGCTACCTTCTCAACCAGGGCTATGATGACAACCCTATTTAAAATTATACCCTATCTGTGGAATTCTGAATCCTCATCCTGCTCTATTCTCTTCCCCTGCCCCCATCCAACCATAGTACTTATTATCTTTTAACATATTACATAATTTACTTATTATTATGATTTTGTTTATTGCTTTCTCCTCCCAATAGAATTGTGCATGATGTACTCCCAGAACTAGAACACTACCTGGACACTGAAGGCACTCAATAAACATTTGAGGAATAAATGAATGAGGGTCCTACCCTCCAGCCCTGTCATGTGCTTACTCCTACCACATTTGTACATTGACAGCCTACAGACCTTCAGTCACTTGATTCTTTTGCTTCCTCATGGTCTATCAGTCTCTCTTCCTATCTCAACCCAATTTCAGGTCCTCGATTGGTCATCTGAGCTGTTCTCTCAATAACACCCAATTCCCTTTTCAAACAAGCCCTTCTGTAGCATCTGCCCAGTAAAACTCAGATCAGAGCCACAATCCATTGTCTGCTTTTGCATCCAGGCAGCTGAGAGGTGCAGGAGAATAATAATTAGACAACCTTGCAGATTGTTGCCACCAAAACTGATGTTCTCCAACATCGATCTGCCAAGCTTACTATGCCATCCATCTTTTTATTTATTCTGAGTTATTTCTGTACATTTTCTTTGTGAGTAACTCACCTCACAGGACTCAAAGAAATAAGAGTATGTATCTGTATAGATGATGTCCTCAGTCTAGGTTTGGTGCCATCTTCTATGTCCCTACAACACCCCAGGGTCTATGTGCAGCAGTACAATTGTCATGTTATATTACTGCCTTTTAATGTTAGTTCCACTGGACAGTTTCTACTCCTCAAAACCCAGGCTGTTTCTTGTTCTATAACTCACACCATAGCACGGTCTTTGGAAAATGCTAAGTGTTCCATAACCATTTGTTGAATGAATTCGTTAATGGATATGGAAACCCCTTCTCTTCTTCCTTTCTTTGTCCTCTTCCCTAATCTTATTTTTCACTGGCAAAGCACTCCCCTGTTAGGCAGAAGGCTGAGGGCTAGGCATGTGTGCCATAAGGCTTTTAAAGTACCAGAGATCTGTGAGAGTTGGGGAGGAGTTAGGAACTTGTTCAATGCCTATGTGTTAGGAGGGGCACATTCTGGGTAATTGTAGTGGTTTCAGGGTGATCCCCACGGTCCCCTGGAATCGCTGATAATTGCTTGGAATTAGTGAACACAAGGGCCAGATATATTTGGGGGGCTCTGAGTGCTGTGGATGCTGTGAACTTCCATAGACACTGGGTTTTCACCACGTTAGCAAATCTGCATACCCCAAACCCTCACTAAAAAGCTTCACATTCTGGGTAAGCCCTTCCTTTGCTTTCCCTCTCAGCATAGAGCTGAAAGGAGTCTAAAAATAAATGAGAGAAAGCATCCTAACAGGATGCCTGTAAAGCTTTTTCCTCTCTCATTCTTTTTGTTTCTAGGAAAGTGTAGCACCTTGGAGGAGTGTGTATATTCACATATGCCCATGTGTATATATGTTTACTTGTCTCCAATGAGATAGGGCCACTTGAAAGATTCTTTGCCAATGGCTGAATTCTTGCTGGAGCATTCTCCCAGGAAATGCTTTTGTCCAATATGTTTCTCACATTGTGTGTTGAGGGCCACGTAGGCCCAGAGATATGATGATAGTCCTTGTCAAGCAATTGATGGATGAGATCTCATCTTCACGACCACACAGATTACAGACTCTCAGTAGACATCTGCATCAGAGGTTAACAACATGCATCCCACCCCCAGGCTTCAGAAAATCTGCTGATCTTGGACTGAGTTGCTGCTTGCAGCTGGGCTAGGAAGCATGCACTTTTACACCCTTGAAGCCAGTAAATTATATCTTTTTACATCCTTGAAGCCAGTAAATTTGTAAATTATGTTTTGTCATGAGCCAAACATTCAGCACCGCCTCTTGTCCTGGGTGGGCCTGGCCTTTCCAAATCAGCCTGCTTTCCTGTAGTCCTGCTTCGTTTCACATGGAGAGAGGGAGCTCCTTACCCCGCACTATCAGTTCAGGCCCATAGCTGCTGAAATTGCATCTGGAAGAACAAAGACATTCTGCCCACAGAATAGCTGAATGGTTAGCAGTGCTTGGACCTGATGAAATCAAAGGTCTCTTCTAGCTTCTCCCTTCTCAAGTTATGCCAGAGACAGTTTTTTTTTTTTCCTTTTTTTTTTTTTTTTTTAGACAAAGTCTCAGGCTGGAGTCCAGTGGGGCAATCATAGCTCATTGTAGCCTCCCAAAGTGCTGGGACTACAGGCATGAGCCACCGCCCCTGGCCAAATACAAGATTTCAAACTTTTTTTTTTTTTTTTTTTAGACAAAGTCTCATTCTGTTGCCCAGGCAGTGAGGCGCTCTCAGCTCACTTGTGCAGTGAGGCGCTCTCAGCTCACTTCAACCTCCGCCTCCTGGGTTCAAGCGATTCTCGTGTCTCAGCCACCCCAAGTAGCTGGGATTACAGGCATGTGCCACCATCCCTGCCTAATTTTTGTAATTTTAGTAGAGATGGGGTTTTGCCATGTTGGCCAGGATGGTCTCAAACTCCTGGGCTCAAATGATCTGCCCGCCTCGGCCTCCCAAAGTGCTGGGATTACAGGTGTGGGCCACTGCTCCCAGCCCAGAGACAAATTTCTTTTCTCTATCCTTAGCTTATTAATAAGCTGGTTACACTTTGCATTTCTGCCTCTCTTTCTTAACCAGGAAGAGCAGGCTGACTTGGTTTACCAGAGGTGCAATAGAATTTACATCCAAATCAATCAAATAGCCAAACAAACAAAACATTTAGCTATAAGTGTAAAAGAAGACTTGCTAAGTATCGTGCCCCCAAATTCCCCTTTAGCAAATGACCTTGTTTTTCCCATGCTTTCTGAGTTCTTACTTTAATGATCTTCATGTGCCAAACATTAATTCAACAATTCCTAAATACCAACTTGCCACCGTATTAAGAACCAGAGATAGGAAGGCAAAGGAGATATAATCTCTGCTATCAGCGTATTAGGACACCACCTCCTTGGTTTCTGACCTTTTCATTGCAAAGACGATTTTCTTATTTGTTCTTTTTCTTTAAAATAGAATACAATTTTAACTGAATATTAGAAGTTGTTTTATCAGTATCCACTAGGCCATTTGACAAAAATCTATATTCCTGAATCTATGTGTATTATAGATATTAATATGTGACTATACATCTAATATGTGAATACACATATACAGTGTACAAATTTCAGCATTCATAGCTCCCTTGGACTATAAACAGGCCTAAGGATCAACTTTTTTTTTTCTTTCTTTTTTTACTTTACTTTAAGTTCTGGGATACGTGTCCAGAATGTGCAGGTATGTTACACAGGTATACATGTGCCATGGTGGTTTGCTGCACCTATCAACCATTCATTAAGGTTTTAAGCCCCACATGCATTAGGTATTTGTCCTAATGCCCTCCCTCCCCTTCCAA
>NW_012115044.1:7348596-7358411 GCF_000951035.1 Colobus angolensis palliatus
CATGCGGTGTTGGGTTTTCTGTTCCAGTGTTAGTTTGTTGGGATCAACTTTTTAATTCAATTTAATTTTGAGACAGAGTTTCACTCTCTCATCCAGGTTGGAGTGCAGTGGCATGATCTTGGCTCACTGTAGCAGCGATCTACTGGGTTTAAGTGATCCTCCCACCTCAGCTTCCCAAGTAGCTGGGACTACAGGTGCATGCCATCACACCCAGTTTTTATTTTTTTGTAGAGACAAGGTCTCTCTTTGTTACCTAGTCTGGTCTCGAACTCCTGGACTCAAGCAGTCCTCCCACCTTGGCCTCCCGAAGGGTTGGGATTACAGGCGTGAGCCACCTCTCCTGGCCAGGATCAACTTTAAAAGTATCCTTGCAACTATTTTAAAAGCTGAAATATGGAAATTTGTATATAAGACTAAATGCTTTGAAGTTTAGGAACAGTAGTGAAAAAGCATAGTGATAAATTCAAGGTAAGTTGGTGATGAGGAGGCGGAAAAAGCCCCAAAGGATACCTTTACTGGAAAGGAAGTTTGTGTGGCTTTACTTAGGAATATTATGGGCACATTCTGCTTTGTTGGTTTGTCTTCAAAAAATTAGTTTCTGAATGTATTTTTGTCGTATCTCATGCAATTATATTTTAGATGTGCTTTTAAATGCCACGGGAAAACACTAGACACACACAAAAAATCCTCTTTTCGCCTAGAACCTCAGACTCTAGGGTTACGACCCTGGCATGTGTTGTAATTTATGAGGCAGTGATTTCAACTTCCTTTCTCTGTTTAGCTGCAGGAAAAGGCCTTGAGTGATTCCTGGCAGGTGACTTGTAGCTCTTCCAAAAGGGCAGAGCAGATGTCCCGATTTTAAGTAGGGCACGAAGAACAAGCACAATTGGCCCTAGGAAACATCCAATCACAAGGAGTCACTGCTAAAGCAGAATATTATGGGCTACCAGGTGACATGCAAATTGATCTCTTTGAGGCAGGAAAGATTGCCTGTCATACTGGGGAAGAGTCCTCTTTCCTCTTTTTTTTTTTTTTTTTTGAGACTGCGTTTAACTCTTGTTGTCCAGGCTGGAGTGCAGTGGTGTAATCTCGGCTCATAGCAACCTCTACCTCCCAGGTTCAAGCAATTCTCCTGTCTCAGTCTCCCGAGTAGCTGGGATTACAGGTGTGCGCCACCATGCCCAACTTATTTTGTATTTTTAGTAGAGACGGGGTTTCTCCATGTTGGTCAGGTTGGTTTCAAACTCCTGACCCCAGGGTGATCCGCCTGCTTCGGCCTCCGGAAGTGCTGGGATTACAGGCATGAGCCACTGCACTCGGCCTCTTTCCCTTCTTTCTTATCTCCGATTCTGTGGCAGAACTCCGGGCCTGGGTGTATCTTGGAATCTGAGAGGAATCCTGAACAATGACAGCTGCTGGAATGGTTCCCCACTAAGCCGGAATCTAGGAATTCAGGATGTTGGGACTATAGACACTATGCTGTATAGCTCTCCACAACTTATTCATCCTACCTGGAACTTTGTGCCCTTTGATCTGACCAATATCTCTCTATTTCTGTCAGCCACCTCCACCCCAATCTGTGGCAACCACCATTCTACTCTCTACTTCTATGAGTTCAACTTTTTTAGATTCCATATATAAGTGAGATCATGTAGTATTTGTTTTTCTATGTCTTGCTTATTTCACTTAGCATAATGTCTTCCAGGTTCATCCATGTTTTTACAAATGATGGGTTTCACTCAGCTTTGTCCCCATCAGCACCTTCTATAAGACCCCGAGCCTAGTAGAAACTTACTAAATGCTTGTTACACTGCATAAATCATTAGAATTAGAAGGTTCAGTACTTGGAAGAGATGAAAGGACGCGTGCTGTACAGGAAGGACTTGCTTGCCCATCTATCTCTCCACGGCAGGACTGGAGTCCCTGGGCTCTGAGGAACACAGTTTGAAAATCAGTGATCTGACCTGATTCCTTCATTTTCAGATGAAGAAATTTGCATGCTGTTTAATCGCCAGATAGGGACCATGTTGGGACAGCAAATCCAGATGATGTCCTGACTCCTGGTTTCCTTCAGTGTTCTTTCACTTCCCACTAGTGGACCCAACTGTCTGGGTTTTCATCACACTGACTAATGAAGACCCAGGGTCTTCCTGCCCTGGTTTCTAACGTCCTGTGGTAGTGCTGGTAGGTCAAGAATTTTTACCTGCCTTCTTGACTGAGGATCCACAAAGCCCCCATTTATAGCCGGCAGTGTCAACAAGAGGAGACAGAGAGGAAGTAATATATCACCTGGGGGGCACAGAGCCTGCAGAGCCTCCTGCTGGGTTTTGCCTGCCCCTTTAGATTCTGACTGCTGGCTTGGATCTTGGACCTTGGACCTTGGCACAATTTCCATGATGCCTCTTGGATTTATCTACTGACTGAAGTCCAGACTGAATTCTTGCTACAATTACCTTTGGGTTCTTGGTTTCTGTCGTCTAGTGTCTCCACTGGCTCCGGCAATGGCCTGGAAGTGTCTGTGCCAGGCTGTGGCAGGAGTTGTAGAGTCTGCCCATGTAATGTCATGTAAAAAGAACAACTAACAGACAATGTGTATGTGTTTAAGCGTCTTTTATGGATTACTACTGAGGTAACAGTGTAGTGGAAAGAGCTTGGGCTTTGCCATCAGACTGCCTAGGTTTACTGTGTTGTTTTTGGATGTTGGAGACTTGCCTAACCACTCTGAAGCAGTTTCCTCATCTGAAAATGGGGAAAATAGTAATTATCCTGCATGCTATAAAGGTTAGAGATGATAGTGTATTTAAAGTGCAAAGTGCATAGAAGACATGTAATAGAAAGTAACAACTATTAATTTTAATTTAAATTGTATTTACATATATAGGGACTGACTGAGGGCTGATATAATTTATGAGTTGGAAGCATTGAAGGATCCTGAAGAAACTTTCATCAAAAATTACATTATGGTCAGAATCATCTGAGTGTATTATTGTTACTTCTTAGAAAATTGGTAATGGCATAGAATAGTATTAAAAAGAGTAGCCAACACTGATTATCTATGTGGTAGGTGGTTGCTAAGCACTTTACATAGACAATCTAATGTATTCAGCTGTCAGAGATAAGTAGTATCATTACCCCTGTTTTTAAATAGAGAAACAGGGTATATAGCAAAGTTCAATAGAACAATCAAGCCACTGGATTTGAGGCTGGGTTTGATTCCAGAGCCTGAGTTCTTATGCCATCTAATCTTTTGCTGTTTGCACACATAACATTTTGTGACCATTGTTAAGGAGGAACCCTTTTCCCCTTCTCTCCGTTTTCCCTATTTAGAAAATGGAGGCCTATTGAGGAGAGATTCCAGCCCTCTTCCCCATGTGGGAAGCTGATGGGAAGGAAGCTTTCATTTCCCTTTCCACCTTAGCATTAGTTACTCCCCAAGCCAGGAGTGACCAATTTGAGAGGCCTGGTCCGTGCTCTACCAAATGTTCTTCAAGGCAGGAATCTCCACTTCCCTTTAACCGTTTCCCATCTCCACCAGGCAATGAGCTCTCCACTTCCAGGGTCCTGTTTTAGCATTATGTCAAGCAGTGCTTTCTAATTTAGCTTTCATCAGAAATCCCTGTGCTTTATTTTTCTCAAAAACTTTTCATTTTGAAATTATTTAAGACTCACAAGAGGTTGTAAAAACAGTACAGAGAGTTCCTGTGTATTCTTAGCCCAGCTTTCCCCAATAACATCGTACACAACCAGAGTTCATGATCAAAATCAGGAAATTGACATTAGTGCAATACTATTATAAAAACTATAGACTCTATTGAAATTTCAGCTGTTTTTATGTGCACTCTGTGTGTATGTGTGTGTGTGTGTGTGTGTAGTCCTATGAAATTTATCACCTATATAGATTTTTGTGAAATTCACATGAAACCACCGTCATAATCAGGATAGTGAACTGTTCTATCACACATACACACTTACAAACACAACTCTCTCATGCTATCCTTTATAGTGACACACTTCCCCAACCTAACTCCTAGCAACCACTAATCCATTCTCCATCACTATAAATTTGTCTTTTGAGAACGTTGTATAGAACTGGACTCTTACAGTGTGTAAGCCTGTGAGACTCACATTTGTCACGCAGCATATGCCCTTGAGCTCCATCCAAGTTGCTGCATGTATCAATACTTTGTCCCATGTTTATTGCTAGCTAGTATTTCATTGTATGATGTCCCACTGTTTATCCATTCACCTGTTGAAGAATATTTGGGTTTCCAGTTTTTTTCTCCCAGCTTTATTAAGGTATAATTCACAAATATCGCATATTTATGGTGTACAACATGGTATTTTGATATTTGTATACGTTGTGAAATAATTAAAATTATTAATTTAATCAACATCCATCACTGCACATACTTATCTTTTTTTATGGTGAGAACATTTAAGACATACTCTCTTGGAATTCTTCAAGTATACAACACGTTATTACTAACTATAGACACTATGCTGTATAGCTCTCCACAACTTATTCATCCTACCTGGAACTTTGTGCCCTTTGATCTGACCAATATCTCTCTATTTCTGTCAGCCACCTCCACCCCAATCTGTGGCAACCACCATTCTACTCTCTACTTCTATGAGTTCAACTTTTTTAGATTCCATATATAAGTGAGATCATGTAGTATTTGTTTTTCTATGTCTTGCTTATTTCACTTAGCATAATGTCTTCCAGGTTCATCCATGTTTTTACAAATGCGAGGATTTCCTTCTTTGAGACTGAATAGTACTCAACTGTGTGTGTATGTGTACATACATATATCTCACATTTTCTTTATCCATTCATTAGTAAATGAACACTTAGGTTGGTTCCATATCTTGGCTATTGGGAATAATGTTGCAGTGAATATGGGAGTGCAGGTATCTCTTTCATACACTGATTTCATTTCCCTTAGATATACACCCAGAAGTAGAATTGCTTGATTACATGATAATTCTATTTTTAATTTTTTAAGGAACCTCCATACTGTTTTCCATAATAGTTGTACTAATTTACATTCTCATAAATAGTGTACAGGGTTTCCTTTTCTCCATATCCTCCCCAACACTTGTTATCTCTCATCTTTTTCATAATAGCCATTCTAACAGGTATGAGCTAATAATAACTCATGGTTTTAATTTGCATTTCTTGATGATCAGTGATGTGAGCATTTTTTCATATACCTGCTGGACATCTGTATGTTTTCTTTTGAGAAGTGTCTATTCAGGTCCTTTGTCCACTTTTTATTGGATTATTTGTTTTCTTGCTATCAATTTGAGTTCTTTACATTCTTTGAATATTTACCCCTTATCAGATGTATGGTTTGCAAATATTTTCTCCCATTCTGTAGGTTATCTCTTCACTCTGTTTATTGTTTCCATTGCTGTGCAAAAAATTTTTAGTTTAATCCCATTTGTCTATTTTTTATTTTGTTGCATGCGCTTTTGGGGCCATAACCAAAAAATCATTGCCCAGACCAATGGCAGGAGTTTTTCTCCTATGTTTTCTTCTGATAGTTTTTACAGCATCAGGTCATACATTTAAGCTTTTAATCCATTTTTGAGTTGATTTTTTGTATATGGTATACCCTTATACCATATACAATTGGTCCAATGTCCAATTTCTTTTTCTTTCTTTTTTTTTTTTTTTTTTGAGACAGGATCTCTCTCTGTTGCCCAGGCTGGAGTGCAGTGGTGTGATCTCAGTTCACTGCAACCTCTGCCTCCCAGGTTCAAGTGATTCTCCTGCTTTAGCCTCCTGAGTAGCTGGGATTACAGGCACATGTCACCACACCTGGCTAATTTTTGTATTTTTAATACAGACAGGGTTTCACCATGTTGGCCAGGCTGGTCTTGAACTCTTGACCTCAAATGATCGGCCCAACTTGGCCTTCCAAAGTGCTGGGGTTACAGGAGTAATTTCATTCTTCTGCATGTTGATATACAGTTGTCCCAACACCATTTATTGAAGAGGCTGTCCTTTCTCTTTTGTGTTGTCTTGGTACTTTTGTCAAAAATCAATTGACTGTAAGTGCATGGATTTATTTTTGGGCTCTCTAATCTGTTCCATTGATTTGTCTGTTTTTATGCCAGCATCATGCTGTTTTGATTACTATAGCTTTGTAGTAGATTTGAAATTAGATAGGCTAGGGTGATACCTCCAGCTTTGTTCTTATTGGTGAAGATTGTTTTGGCTATTGGGGTCTTTTGTGGTTCCATAAGAATTTTAGTTTTTTTCATATTTCTGTGAAAAACACCATTGGAATTTTGGTAGGATTGCATTGCATTTATAGATTGCTTTGGTAGTATGGCTATTTTAACAATATACATTTTTTCAATCCATGAATATGGATATCTTTCCATTGATTTGTGCCTTCCTCATTTATTTCATCAGTGTTTTACAGTTTTCAGTGTACAGGTCTTTCATCTTTTAGGTAACATGTTTTCCCAAGTTTTTTTGATACTATTATAAATGGAATTGTTTTCTTGATTTCTTTTTTGATTGTTAATGCTTCCAGTTTTTGACTATTACAAACAAAGCTGCTAAAAACATTTGCATACAGCTTTTTGTGTGAACATACATAGTTACTTCTCTAGGGTAAATACATAGGAGTGCAACTGCTGAATCACACAATGAAAGAATAATTTTATAAGAAACTTCTAAAGTGTTTTCCAGAGTAGGTATATCAGCAGTGTATGAGAGATTCAGCTTCTCTGCATCTTTGCTGACATTTGTTTTATTTGTTTTTTGTTGTTTTTAAAAAAACTTTTATTTTAAGTTCAGGGGTACAAGTGTAGATTTGTTACATAGGTAAATTAGTATCATTGGAGTTTGCTGTACAGATTATTTTATCACCCAGGTATTAAGCCTAGTACCCACTGGTTATTACCTTGCTGACATTTGTTATTGTCAGTGTGTAAGCTTTTGGTTTGTGTGATGTATATCAACCTTTAAGAGTAGATGTCTTGGACACCATTTGATCTTAGCCCTCTCTGTTTACTCTAGCTAGACTGAATCCTGGAGGGAAGGGGGTATATTTTAGTATGCTGAATTCTTATCAAGCACTTGTTATGTGCCAGACACTATGGCAGGTGTCAGAACACAAAACCATTGTATTTGACTTTGAGGACTCACAACTTAGCAGACCAGATAAATAAGTAAGTAAACATGGTTATTAAATAATGCAGTAAGTAATACAGGTATGTGTAAAGTGCTATGGCCATTGATAAAAAAAATTGTTCCCTAGAACAGTGGTTCTTAAATTTTAGAATGCATCAGAATCACCTGGTGTGCTTGTTAAAATTCACATTGCTGGTCCTCATCACACATAGTTTGGGATTAAACAGAGTCTAAAGTGGGGCCCCAAGAAGTTGTATTCAAACAAGTTCCCAGGTGATACTGCTGCTGCTGGCCCAGGACCCACATTTTGAGATAGAAATTTGTCTTAAAGGATAGATAGGAGTTTGTCAGGTGAAAAATGAGAAGAGTTGTGAAACAAGGAAGAGCATGAACAAAGGCACAGTGAGGAATGTTCATGGTGTGCTCAAGGAATGGTCATTCTCATATATGACCAGAGCACAACTTAATCTCAAGGGGAAAAGTGGAAATTTTATGTTAGGGCCAGACTACAAAAGACCTTAAATACTTGCCTAAGGAGTTATGTAGGCAGTAGAAGTCTGTGTTTTAAAACTAGGTTGTGTTTGGGGAAAAAAAAAAATGCTGGCAAGAGATCAGTAGCTGAAAAAGTGGGCAAGATGAGTTAGGGGACTATTGCAATAGTCCAGATGAAAAACAAATGAAGACTATGGTTGGGCAATGGAGACGGACAATAGGAGACAGATTTGAAAGACATTTCAGAGGTTAAATATCTAAAACCTGGTAACTAGCTGGATGTGTAGGGAGACAAAGGAATCCAGAATGAGAATAGGTGGATGTAGTGCTATTAACCACGACAGGAATTACACAGAGGAAGAGTAAGATTGCTGGTAAGATCTTAATCTGGTTTTGGTTACTGGATCAGAATCAACTATGGAACATCTATATGACTATATCAACCATGAAGTTAGAAAATGAGATGAGAAGCAGCACTAGGAGATGTCACAGGAGAGGTTAAAACAAGGTGAAGGATATAGTATAAGAAGTGAATCGAGACTGGAACCCAGAATGTTATCAAAATTAAATAGGTAAGGCTTGTCTGAATGCAGTAGTGTTTACAATTAATTGATCACAACCAGTTACAGATTTCTTTGTTCCTTCTCCATTCCCACTGCTTCACTTGACTAGCCTTAACAAAAAAAATACCTAAGTAATTCTGGAGCCAGTGAAGGTAGCTGGTAAGAAGCAGACAGATAAAATCAGGACATTCATGTATAATGAAAGTTAAGAAAAGAGGTTTCAGAAAGGAAAAACAGAAGAGACAGTTAATGGTGTTATGTATCTAAAGGCTAAAAAGAATTTAGTCTAAAAAGAGATCTGTTGATTTAATGACTTTGGCAATGAGTCAGATTTAATGACATTTCAATGGAGTTAGAAGAATGGGTTGAAGAATGAATTGGAAATGAGAAAGTGAGGTGACTAGGGTAGACTATACACTTAGGAGCCTTGGTGGTAATAGAAGCCTGAGGACAAGGGCTTTAGGGAGAGGCAAGACAAGAAAAATTTCTTCTGGAGGCTTTCAGAAATCTCCCGATAAACACCAAGAGTTTCCAGTGATTAATCAGTTCCACCTACCTGACTTGAAATATGCAGAACACAGGAAACTATTTAATTAACTATTACTGATCCATTCATAGTAGGTAATTTGAATGTGCTATCACTCTGGTATCTTTCTCAATACATTCAGAGGCATATAATTAGTTTGGTCTATTGTCTTTTGGTACCTCAGCACTCCCTGCGCCCCCTTATTCTCAGCAAAATATCCCACTGTTATTCTAGCTTCTTCCTTTTAATAGATTTTAAATAATCCCTTTATGTGTTTTGGACTCTCTTCAAAAGTGTTTCTCAAAGTCTTTTTTCCTATTTTGTACCTAACCTAATACATTCTCTGGGCTCCCTGCTCTCCTTTGGGGAGCTTTTTACATTCTTTGAGAGATGTCATTTTCCCTCTACAATAACCACTGTGACTGTCACATTTTTATGTGACTGGATTTTTAAAAATTCTCAGATACTCTTTTCCTATGCCTCCAATAAAGTCTCTTAAAATAGCCTCCAATCTTTTTATGCCTTTCAAAAGCCTGCCTTTCCATTTTCTACTAATAATACTCATATTTTTTTCACTTTCCTTAATGAAGATTGAATAATTGACATAAATTATCTGGGCTTAAAGATTTAATTGTCATGATCACTCACATTTATTGGCTCTCCCATGGTTACCTCATAAAACCAACTCCTGCTCACTAGGCAAGAACCACAGCCAGGACATTTCCTCTAGCGATAAGTGGTTTGAAACTTCCTGTTATGGGAAAGTTCATTAATCTTTACTAAAAATCTCAACTCTACCTTTTGACCTGATTAGGCATTTTACAATTCACATTTGAGTCAAGTCTCCCATCTTTAATACTTGGCACAATTTATAAATTATCAAATCTTTAACATTTTTATGTTGGTATCATCGGCTTAGTCATGTAGTCTGTAGCAATGGCCCTCAAACATTAGAATCAACTGGAGATTTGTTTTAAAAACTGTTGGGGGGGGGCGGAGCAAGATGGCCGAATAGGAACAGCTGCAGTCTCCAACTCCCAGCGTGAGTGACACAGAAGACTGGTGATTTCTGCATTTTCAACTG
>NW_012115044.1:7364309-7368924 GCF_000951035.1 Colobus angolensis palliatus
AAAAAAAAAAAAAAAAACTCTAAAAAACAAAAAAACAAAAACAAAAACAAACAAAAAAAAAAACTGTTGCCTCGGTCCTACACCATTTAACTGGCCTAGGGTAAAACCTGAGCATCAGGATTTTAGGAAACTTTAATGTGAACCAAGTTTGAGAACTATTGATTTAAGAGCATTTCTTCTCCTTCTCATGCTCCTCTTTTTCCTCTTCCTCTTCCTTCTTTCTCCTCCTCCTTCTCTCCTTCTCCTTCTCCTCCTTCTTCTCTTCTTCTCCTTCTCCTCCTTCTCCTTCTTCTTCCTCCTCCTCTTCTTTCTCCTCTCTCCTCCCCCTTTCCTCTTCTTCTTCTTCTTCCTCTTCCTCTCTTTTTTTCAGAGATGGGGCTCACTCTGTTACCCAGGCTGGAGAGCAGTGACATAATCATAGCTCACTGAAACATCAAACTCCTGGGCTCAGGCAATCCTCCCACCTCAGCTTCCTGAGTAGCTGCAACTATAGGCCAATTTGTTTAAGTATATTTCCAAGACAATATTTATTTATTTATTATTTTTCTGAGACAGAGTCTCAGTCTGTCGCCCAGGCTGGAGTGCAGTGGCACCATCTTGGCTCACTGAAACCTCCGCTTCCTGGGTTCAAGTGATTCTCCTGCTTCAGCCTCCAGAGTAGCTGGGATTACAGGCATGTGCCACCAATACCCAGCTAATGTTTATATTTTTAGTAGAGATGGGGTTTCACTATGTTGGCCAGGCTGGTCTCAAACTCCTGATCTAAGGTGATCTGCCTGCTTCGGCCTCCCAAAGTGCTGGGATTACAGGTGTGAGCCATGGCACCCAACCCCAAGACAATGTACTTTTTTAAATGTCAAATGATTTGAATAGACAGTTCTCCAGGGAAGATAAGCAAATGGATAATAAGCACATAAAAAGATACTCAGCATCATTGGTCATAAGGGAAATATGACTAGAAACCACAATGACATACCCACTAGGATGGCTAGAATTAAAAAGGCAGATAATAAAACAAGTGTTAGTGATGATGTGGGGAAACTGGAACCCTCATACATTGTTGGTGGGATTGTGAAATGGTATAATCACTTTGAAAAACAGTTCTACACTTATGTTAAACACAAAGTCACCATATAACCCAGGAACTCCACTCCTAGGTATATACCCAGATAAGTAAAAACATATATTCATGAAAAACCTTGTACACAAATGTTCACAGCAGCGTATTATTCATAAGAGCCTCAAAGTAGAAACAACAGATAGCATCAACTGATGAATGGATAAACAAAATGTGGAATATCTTTATAATGGGATGTTCAGCCATGAAAAGGAATGAAGTAATGCTTTATGCTACAACATGGGGAAATCTCATAAACAGTATGCTAAGATTATGCTAAATGAGGAAAACCAGACACAAAGGGCCCCATGTTCAATAATTCCATTTATATAAACTGTCCAGAATAGGCAAATCTATAGAGATAGAAAGTAGACTATTGGTTTCCAGGTGTGGGAGGAAGAGAGCAATGAGGAGAGACTGCTAACAGGTACAAGGTTTTGTTTGCAGGTGATAAAAATGTTCTGGAATTAGATAGTGATGGTGGTTACCCAAGCTTGTGAATATACTAAAAACTTTTAAATTGCAAACTTTAAAAAGGAGAACTTCATGGTATGTGAAGAATATCTCAAAAGGAAAGCAGAGTAAGTATATTCCTCTTGTTATCTTATGTGTCCAAAGAATTCTTACTCATGGATATTGGAGAAAGACTCCTCTTGCCAATAACATTTCTATTTTACTGTTGTTCATTGTATATCTCATACAAAATTATGAGATTTTCTCTTCTTCTAAGAGTTTAAAGCCCACGTCTCACAAAGTGCCAGAATGAAACATTTGGCTTTAGTGACCTTTGCTCAAGGATATGGGAAAACGAATTCCAGCAAGAAAACTAGAATGGCAGGGTCTCTACTGAATGAAGACAGACCGTTCTGTGGCTTGGAAAGAAGGCTAGTGAGGATGTGATAGAAACCTATCAAATCACAAAGAGATCCCAACTATGGCAAATGAAATCCTAGAACACTTGAAAGAGCAGTTACAATTTAAATATTCAGATATGCAAATTTAGGACATGAAAAGTAAAACACCAACTTCACAAAACACATAGTAATTTAAGGATGATCATTATCCTCCAGGAAATAGTTACAGGCAATAAAATACAGTTTTAAGAAAATGGTCCCCAAATTGATTATTTGATCAAAATGAGTTACTACTAATTAGGAGTTTTCATTTCTCTTTCTTGGGAGATAGGCCTAACTACTAAGTTGACATTCAGAGGATTAATCTGCCTTCTTATACTAAGGTGCTTGGCATTCAGAGACAAAAGTGTTCACAGAATTGAGGTGCAAATGGTGGTGGAAGAGTTTAGACCAGAAGAGTTTAAATTCATGAGTCTGGGTGGACCCATGGGATTAAGACCCATATCCCAGATGTTGGGAACATGAAAGTAATAACAAGCAGTGGTGATTTAGGGACTGAACATGCAAGGATGTCTAAAAGCAGCAGCAGAAGAGAAATTCTGAAGAAGAGAAATACAGAAAGAGTCAATGAAAGAGCGAGCTGTGAGTTACTCTATCAAGCAGCGTCGGGGAGTGCAGAATTCTCAGAGCTCCTACAGAGTGAAGGGTGGTACCAGAAAAGCCCAGGCTAGCCAAGATATCTAAGGCCAAAGTCTTGGATTTGTGGGAGGGGATGGGCCATAAGAAAGGAATAAGCCAAATCTGAATAGGCACTGGCAGCTCTTTAGTCTCTGCCCCAGGGCATGCTGACTGATTTGGGGGTGGGGTGGAATGAAAATATACAGCCCAGGCCCAGGAAATTTATACTGAATTGTTTGGCAGATTTCCAACATTGAAAGGGGTGTGGCTACTTTGATTTCCATCCAGGCCGGCATCAATATCCCCATGGGTTGGATTTGATGAGGTTGCAGGGATATCTATGTAATGGGGTTGCTTGGAGCCTAGAAAGTGTTAGTTACAGTCTCAAGGTTGTAGTGATGCCTATTATAAAATAAATTTAGCCCTAAGTAACCCAGACCACTTATTTTCTTGTGCCTAGAACCAAAGTATGCCCAAATTCTGGCTGATACTTGGCAGTTAAGTGGGAGAGGGGGTGGGCAGTTGCAAAAAGAAATATAGAGGTTAGAAAACAATCGGTTCTTTGCAATCCTAAGCTGGATGGCCATGACAATGGTACGAACATTCTCAGCTGGGAAATAATCATTCTGATGTTACAGAAACAATATTACCTGTTTGTTTTCCTTTTCTCTCTTTCCTCTCTTTCTCCTCCTTCTTTTATTTAAAGAACTCAGAGATAGGTACAGATATGCAGAAAAAAACCAGGTTTCTAAAAAATTATACTCACAGATAAGCTTCTCTAATTTGCCAGTTCTTCTGTGCTGAGGCATGCTTTTCAGCAAACAAAACACACTAATAAATCTATCAGGGGCAGAAAGGCAGTGGGGGACAGCTGCAGCAGCAGCATCCAGGAGTGACAATGATTAATTCCTACATCTGCTCAGCCAGATAGAAACAAAGGTCACTGTGCATAGATTAGCATCCTGATCACCACCCTAATACACACACACACACACACACACACACACACACACACACAGAGACAGAGAGACTGACAGAGAGAGAGAGAGAGAGAGAGAGAGAGAGAATCACCATTTACAATGGCAAAATACAAAATGCCTGAAAAATGTTTACTATCTGGCTAAAAGAAACAAAAAATGCAAGCTTTTTAGTGGGATGGTGATGGAAGAAGACACAGAATAGGATCAGGCACTGATTACTGTCAGATAACTGTCTAATTTTGTTAGCATCCAAATTGAGTGAAAGTTGGATGCTCAGCTACATTTACAAAAGCAAAGGAAACAGGAAATTTAAGATCAAATCCTGATGCAGTAATTTGATCAAAGTAAGAAAGGCTATTATGGTGAAACAGTTGGATACATGTGAATGTCTGGTGTATCAGTGTGCTGGGGCTGCCATAACAAAACACCACAGGCTGGGTGACTAAAACAACAGAAATTTATTTTCTCACAGTTCTGGAGGCAAAAAGTCCAAGATCCAGGTTTTATCAAGGGCTGATTTCTGGCGAGGCCTATTCCTGGTTTGTAGAAAGCTGTCCTTTTGCTGTGTCCTTACATAGCCTCTTTGTGCATGCAGGGAGAGCAAACTTCAATGTCTCTTCCTCTTATAGGAACACCAGCCCCAATGAATTAGGGCCCCACCATTATGACCTTTTTCTTTTCTTTTTTTAACATTTTAGGCAAATTTAATATTCTTTTTTGACAAAATTATAGTAAAGGGGGAGACCACCCCTCATACTGTCTTATGCCCAATTTCTGCCTCCAAAGAAAGAAAAAGTAAAAACTGAAAGGCAGAAATGAAATCCACAAGCAGACAGCCCAGCGCCACACCCTGGGCCTGGTAGTTAAAGATCGATCCCTGACCTAATTGGCTATGTTATCTATAGATTACAGACATTGTATAGAAAAGCACTGTGAAAATCCCTATCCTGTTTTGTTCCGATCTAATTACCAGTGCATGCAGCCCC
>NW_012115044.1:7370259-7370950 GCF_000951035.1 Colobus angolensis palliatus
GGAGACTATGGAGTACTATGACACCAGGAAAACTTAAAACTTTGTGTAAGATAGACTGGCCAGCATTAGAGGTAGGTTGGCCATTAGAAGGAAGCCTGGGCAGGTCCCTTGTTTCAAAGGTATCGCACAAAGTAACCTGTAAGCCAGGGAACCCAGACCAGTTCCTGTACATAGACACTTGGTTACAGCTGGTTTTAGACCCCTTGCCCCCAACACACAGTGGTTGAGAGAACAGCAGCATAAGTGGCTGGCAAGGGCAAGGAAAGATGAGCAGAGAGAGAGAAAGGAAAGAGACAGAGAGGAAAAGAGGCAAAGAGAGAGAGGAAGAGACAGACAAGGAGAGAGAGAGAGAGCAAGAGAGGCAGAGAGAGAGAGGAAGAGACAGAGGCAAAAGGAAAATCAAAGAGAGAGAGATAAAGTCAAAGAGAGAAAGAAAGAGAGAAAGAGAGATATACAAGTAGTTAAGAAAAAAAAAAAGTATACCCTATTCCTTTAAAAGCCAAGGTAAATTTAAAACCTATAACTGATAATTGAAGGTATTCTCCATAATCCTATAACACTCCAATACCACTTTGTTGTCAGTGTAAACAAGGGTGTATCCTGAAAGCACTGAGGACTTCCTATCAAAAATCCCTAACCCAGTAACCCGCAGATGGCCCAAATGCATTCAATCTGTAGCGGCAACTGCTTT
>NW_012115044.1:7371114-7380271 GCF_000951035.1 Colobus angolensis palliatus
AAAAAAAAAAGGAAAAAAAAGGGTGGGGGTGGAATTTATATAAAAAGAGTATTATATGGTAAATTCTTGTCCTGAAATAAATTAACTGGTTGTTTAAAGAAATAAATATTTGTAATAAGTCAGAAGGTTGAGGCATGTTGAAGAATTGTCTGCGAAAGTCATGAAAGAGAAAAATGTTATAAAAATAATTTATGCAAAAAATGTAAAAGTAACTAGGCCTCCTGAAGGTAAAACTATTGAGAAGAGAAAAAAAAAACTTTATGTGTAAGGTGTATAAGAAAAGTAAAATATACCTTTGGTAAAAGGATTATAAGGAGGCATAAGAATGTACATTTTTACCTACATTAGAAAGTTAAAAAAATTATTGCTTTGAAGGTTTAAGCAAGTTTTAAAACATTAATTGTAAATTCTGTGTGTAAACATATTAGCTAGTTAAAGAAGTATCATCCAGTTTTTCTGTGAACTGGACATTAAAGTAAAAAGCATAACAGGTTTTTCTTAAAGCACCAACCTGCTGTTTAGCAAAAATTATAAAAGGTTAAAAAGAACCTATAAAATCTTACCTTATGGTCAAACATAAAAAATTAAATAAATATTTCTACAAGGTTTTATTAAAATTAGGTTTAACATCAATAACACACTAATATAAAGATAAAATTTAGCTTATCTGGTATAAAAATCATACGAGAAGCACTGTTAAATGTAAAATGATATTTGACTTTCTTTGGTTTAAAAACTAATACAAATAGGTGCTAAAGGAAATTTCTCAGTAAAAAGGCACTAAGGACTATAAAGTCCACTGCCAAGGTCCCCACATTTAAAACAAAAGGTCAATTTCTTAAAAATTATATACTTGGTTTATCTTCTACTTTCCTTTCTTGCAAAAAAAACCTAAAAGTCTTTTAGTACATGTACCACCCCTAGAATTTCCGGTAAACCAGCACCAGCCTGAAGATCACGTTCTCATCAAAGGGTGGAAAGAAGAAAAACTCGAGCCAGCCTGGGAAGGACCCTACCTTGTGCTGCTAACCACCAAGACTGCTGTTTGTACAGCAAAAAAAACAAAAAAGGATGGAATCATCACACCCAAGTCAAGAAAGTGCCACCCTCTCCAGAGTCGTGGGCTCTGTTCCAGGGGACAACCCTACAACACTGAAGCTAAGAAAAATTTAACTCTTTCATCTATTCTATTACTCTTTCTTCTTTCCTCGTTCTATTGATGACTATCTAGTTATTAACATAACCAAGTCAATTTCTCCTCAAACTGTTGCATTTAATGCTTGCCTTGTTATATCCTGTGGGGATTTGCCAAGTCAAAGATAGCTTTCTACTTCAGAAAAGTACTTCTGTCCCTCCTGACTCTCCTCAGACTGGGCATTAGTAAACTAGGACCATTTACTAATGGGAGATTTCGATAAAGACCCCAGTGCCAACCAGGAGTCTTGCCCCCCGATGTAGAGCTTTCATGCCATAGTTGGTCCAACATTCTGTGGACCACTAAAGAGCAAGGACGGACTGCCCCAACTGGTTTTTGTAATTTCCTAAAACCATACATTCATTTTACTAGAGGATCATAGAAGTTAAAGACTTAAAACAAACTTTAGCAATTAAGACAGGATACCCAGATGCAAATGCCTGGTTAAAATGGATCAAATATTCCATCTGCACGTTAAACAAAAGCAATTGTTATGCATGTGCACATGGCAGGCCAGAGGCCCAGATTGTCCCCTTTCCACTAAGATGGTCCTCCAGTCGACCAGGTGTGGGCTGCATGGTAGCTCTTTTCCAGGATTCTACAGCCTGGAGTAATAAGTCATGCCAAGCTCTCTGCTATATCCCAAAGTCCGGCACCCTGTGGGTCAGCCCCCAAGGGCCATCCAGCCTCCATCTCCCAACACTAAGTTCACTTTGTGTCTCTCACGACAGGGAGGAAACTTAGTGTTTCTTGGAGACCTGAAAGGATGCAGTGAGCTAAGAATTTTCAAGAGTTTATCAATCAGTCAGCCCTTGTTCATCCCCGAGTGGATGTGTAGTGGTATTGTGGTGGACCTTTACTGGGCACTCTGCCGAATAACTGGAGTGGCACTTGTACTTTAGTCCAATTGGCTATCCCTTTCACCCTGGCATTTCATCAACCAGAAGGAAAACAATAAGACATCGTAAAGTGAGAGAAGCCCCTTATGAGTCTTTGGATGCTCATTTCTATTTAGATGCAATTGGAGTCCCACGAGGAATACCAGATCAATTTAAAGCTTGAAATCAAATAGCTGCAGGATTTGAGTCAATATTTTTGTGGGAGACAGTTAATAAAAATGTAGATTAGATAAACTACATCTATTACAACCAACAGCAATGATCCTTTCATGAGTTAAAAGAAAAACTCATGTCAGCACCAGCACTGAGGCTACCTGACCTGACAAAACTCTTAACACTGTATGTGTCAGAAAGAGAAAAAATGGCAGTTGGAGTTTTAACCCAGACTGTGGGGCCTTGGCCAAGGCCAGTGGCCAGTCTCTCAAAACAACTAGACAGGGTTTCCAAAGGCTGGCTCCCAGGTCTAAGCGCCCTAGCAGCAACAGCCCTGTTAGCACAAGAAGCAGATGAACTAACCCTTTGGCAAACCCTGAATATAAAGGCTCCCCATGCTGTGGTAACTTTAATAAATACCAAAGGACATCATTGGTTAACAAATGCTAGATTAACCAAGTACCAAAGCTTGCTGTGTGAAAATCCCCACGTAACCATTGAAGTCTGTAACACCCTAAACCCCACCACTTTGCTCCTGCTATCAGAGAGCCCAGTTGAACATAACTGTGTAGAGGTGTTGGACTCAGTTTATTCTAGCAGACCCAACCTCCGAGACCATCCTTAAACATCAGTAGACTGTGAGAGGTACATGGATGGGAGCAGCTTCGCCAACCCCTGCAAAGTGACTCTGAAGAAGACGACAAGCCTTGCTCCAGTCACACCCAGAAGCTGACTGGTCCACGCATGGCCAAAGCATGAGGAAACTCATCACAGGACTCATTTTCCTTAAAATTTGGACTTTTACAGTAAGGACTTCAACTGACCTTCCTCAGATTGAGGACTGTTCCCAGTATATACATCAAGTCACTGAGGTAGGACAAAGGTTGCTATGGTCTTATTATTTTATGGTTATTATAAGTGTACTGGAACTCTAAAAAGAACTTGTTTGTATAATGTTATTCTATACAAGGTATGTAGCTCAGAAAATGACCAACCTGATGTGTGTTATGACCCATCTGAGCCTCCCATGAACACAGTTTTTAAAATAAGATTAAGGACTGAGGACTGGTGAGGGCTTGTAAACTATATGAGTAAAGTGTTAGCCAAAACAGAAGAAAAAGGGGTGCCCAAACAAATCACCTTAAAATTTGATGCCTGTGCTGTCATTAATAGTAATAAGTTGGGAATAAGGTGTGGTTCTCTTAATTAGAAAAGAGGCTATATGGCAGAAAGTAAGTACATCTGTCATAAATTAGGACTGTGTGGAAATAAATGTAAATACTGGTCTTGTGTCATTTAGGCTACTTGGATAAAAAAAAAAAGAAAAGAAAAGGATCCAGTCCACCTTCAGAAAGGAAAAAATGGCCCTTCCTGTACTAAGGGGCAATGTAACTCCTTAGAGCTAGTAATAACCAATCCCCTTGATCCTCGCTGGCAAAAAGAGGAGCATGTGACCTTAGGAATCAATGGGGTTGGACTGGATCCTTGAGTAAATATCTTGCTTCGAGGAGAAGTTTACAAATGCTCTCCTGAGTCAGTGTTTCAAACTTTCTATGACAAACTAAATGTGCCAGTACCAGAAATTCCAGGAAAAGCAAGAAATTTGTTTTTGCAATTAGCCGAGCATGTAGCCCAGTCTCTCAATGTCACTTCATGTTATGTATGTGGAGGAACTGTAATAGGAGATCAATGTCCATGGGAAGCCCGAGAATTAGTACCTACAGACCCAGTTCCTGATGAATTCCTGGCCCGAAAGAATCACCCTGATCACTTCTAGGTCCTAAAAGCCTCAATCATTAGATAATACTGTATAGCAAAAGTGGAGAACGACTTCACCCTTCCTGTGGGAAGACTACACAGTGGAGTTCAAACCACACAGAGAAAAATCCATTCCGTAAATCTCCAAAGTTGCAGATCATTTAGACCCACCCAGAATCCCACTGGGACTGGACGGCCCCCACTGGGCTATACTGGATATGTGGACATAGAGCCTATGCTAAGCTGCCTGACCAGCAGACAAGTAGTTGTGTTATTGGCACTATTAAACCATCTTTCTTCCTACTGCCCAGAAAAACAGGCCAACTCCTGGGGCTTCCCTGCCTATGCTTCCTGCAAAAAGAGAAGCATAGCTATAGGAAATTGAAAAAATTATAAATGGCCCCCTGAGAGAATCATACAATATTATAGGCCTGCTACTTAGGCATAAGACGGCTCGTGGGGATACTGGACTCCCATTTACATGATCAACCGAATCATATGGTTACAAGCTGTCTTAAAAGTAATCACTAATAAAACCGGCAGAGCCTTGACTATTCTGGCCCGGCAAGAAACTCAGATGAGAAATGTTATTTATCAAAATAGATTAGCTCTTGACTACTTGCTAGCAGCTGAAGGAGAGGTCTGTAGGAAATTTAATCTTACTCATTGCTGCCTACACATAGATAATCAGGGGCAAGTAGTTGAAGACATAAAGATATGACAAAACTGGCACATGTGCCTGTGCAAGTGTGGCATGGATTTGATCCTGGGGCCATATTTAGAAAATGGTTCCCAGTGCTAAGATGATTTACAACTCTTACAATAAGAGTTATGGTAATAAGAACCTGCTTACTGCTCCCTTGTTTGCTACCTGTACTTCTTCAAATGATAAAAAGCTTCATCGTTAACTTAATTCGCCAAAATGCTTCAGCACAAGTGTACTATATGAATCACTATTGATCTGTCTTGCAAGAAGACATAGGTAGTAAAAATGAAAGTGAGAACTCTCACTATTGAGTGAGAGTCTCAAAGTGGGGGAATAAAGGAGGAGACCACCCCTCATATTGTCTTATGCCCAATTTCTGCCTCCAAAGAAAGAAAAAGTAAAAACTAAAAGGCAGAAATGAAATCCACAAGCAGACAGCCCGGAGCCACACCCTGGGCCTGGTAGTTAAAGGTCGACCCCTGACCTAATCGGTTATGTTATCTATAGATTACAGACATTGTATAGAAAAGCACTGTGAAAATCCCTATCCTGTTTTGTTCCGATCTAATTACCAGTGCATGCAGCCCCCAGTTATGTACCTCCTGCTTGCTCAGTTGGTCATGACCCTCTCACATGCACCCCCTTAGAGTTGTGAGCCCTTAAAAGGGAAAGGAATTGCTCACTCAGAGAGCTTGGCTCTTGAGACAGGAGTCTTGCCGATGCCCCCCACGGAAGAAATCCCTTCCTTCTTTAACCCAGTGTCTGAGGAGTTTTGTCTATGACTCATCCTGCTACAATATGTTTAGGATATAGAAAACAAGAATGCCTTCCTCCCTCCCTTCCTCCTTTCCTTTCTTTCTTCCTTCACCTTCCTCTTTATTGAGAGGCAAAAACCTGCCAGGAAGTATTCAAAGAATAGTCCCTGCCCAAAGGATTATATAACCTAAGGACTAAAGCAAATAAGCAATTTCTTTAAAATAAGTTGTCTTAGATGTAAATTGAAGTTGTGTATGTGTCCAAAAGAGGGCCTTAATAGCTCCTTATAGAAAGAAGTCTCTTGATGTCACTTGAGTAACAGTCATCAATATGCCAAAAAGAATTTCTAAGATCATGTGACTGCGCCAGTTGAGTAGGAGAAATGAAATACCACAGGCAGTAATCTTGATCCAGAGTGGTTTAAAACTTTTCCCATGACATTCAGGATGGACCAAAAAAAAAAAAGGCTCAGTAACACCATAGCCATCTATGTAGAAAGTTCTTTCAAGGTAGGGGCTGACTTCTGCCTTAAAAAACAAACAAACAAGCTTTTATTTGAAGTTCATGGGTACATGTGCAGGTTTGTTACACAGGTAAACTCATGTCAGGGGGGTTTGTTGTTCAGAATACTTTGTCACCCAGGTTCCAAGCCTAGGACTTAATACTTATTTTTTCTAATTATCTCCCTCCTCCCATCTTCCACCCTCAGGTAGTGCGTAGTGTGTGTTGTTCCTCTCTGTGTGTCCATGTGTTCTCATCATTTAGTTCCTACTTATAAGTGAGAACATGTAGTATTTGGTTTTCTGTTCCTGTTAGTTTGCTAAGGGTAATGGCCTCTAGCTTCATCCATGTTTAAACAAAAGATATGATCTCATTCTTTTTTATGGCTGCATAGTATTCCATGGTGTATATGTACCACATTTTCTTTGTCCGATCTGCCATTGATGGGTATTTAGGTTGATTCCATGCCTTTACTATTGTGAATAGTGCTGCAATGTACATCCATGTGCCTGTGTCTTTATGGTAGAATGATTTATACTCTTTTGGGTATACAACCACAAATGGAATTGCTGGGTTGAATGGTAGTTCTGTTTTTAGCTCTTCAAGGAGTTGCCACACTGCTTTCCACAATGGATGAACTAATTTACACTCCACCAACAGTGTATAAGTGTTCGTTTTTCTCTGCAACCTTGCCAGCATGCTATGTTTTGACTTTTTAATAATAGCCATTCCGACTGGTGTGAGATGGTATCTCATTGTGGTTTTGATTTGTATTTCTCTAATGATCAGTGATATTGAGCTTTTTTTCATATGCCTGTTGGCTGCATGTATGTCTTCTTTTGAAAAATATCTGTTCACGTTCTTTGACTACTTTCAAACTTTTTTTATTTTTTTCCATTGCTGATGAACAAATTAACTTTGCCCAGTTTCTCATGGGGTTGTTAGTTTTTTCTTGTAAATTTGTTTAAGTTTCTTATAGATGCTGGATATTAGAACTTTATCAGATGCACAGTTTGCAAATATTTTCTCCAATTCTGTATGTTGTATGACCTAATTTAATTACTTCCCCAAAGACCCCATCTCCAAATACAGACACATTGGGGGCTAGAGCTTCAACATATGAATTTGGGGGGGGGAACAAATTCATTCCATAATGTCTGGTTGTATGTAAATAAGGTATTTGCAGTTGACTCTTTGTTTTCATGTTCAAGAGTCCACTGAAGATATTGTCACTTCTTATTTATAACTCACACAATTGTAGACCCCTGACAGCCTGCCTTTAAAAAAACTATAATCTTGGGCCAGAATATATACATATACACACACAAACACACACACACACACACACACACACACACACACACATATATACACAGACATATATATATATTTTCTTTTTTTCTTTTCTGTTTTTGCCACAGAGTCTTGCTCTGTTGTCCAGGCTGGAGTGCAGTGGCATGATCTCGGCTCACTGCAAGCTTTGCCTCCTGGGTTCATGCCATTCTCCTGCCTCAGCCTCCTGAGTAGCTGGGACTACAGGCACCTGCCACCATGCCCGGCTAATTTTTTTTTTTTTTTTTTTTGTACTTTTAGTAGAGACGGGGTTTCACTGTGTTAGCCAGGATGGTCTCAATCTCCTGATCCGCCTGCCTCGGCCTCCCAAAGTGCTGGGATTACAGGCGTGAGCCACCGTGTCTGGCCAGAAAATACATTTTTAAGTGTACAAATTAAAAATGTATAGCTCAGTAAATTGTAACAAAGAAAATGTCATATAGAAAACTATAACTCAAGTCAAGAAAGAGAACATTACAATACCTCAAAATTCTACCTCATATTATACTTTTTACTTTTTCCCTTCTCCCTAAGGGAGAACTACTATATTGACTTTTAATACTATAGTTGAGTTATGCCTGTTTTTTAACTTTATAAGTGGGAATCATAGTGGATGCTACTTTGTGGTTGGCTTTTTTTTTTGATGTTGTTTGTGAGATTTATACAGGTTGCTGGGTGTAACTGTAGCTGGTATATAATATCTCATTGCAGGAATATACCATAATTTATTTATTCCTTCTACTTCTGATGAACATTTGGGTGATTACAACAATGCTACTATGAATATTTTTATACACCTCTTGATACAAATATGCACAAATTTCTACAGAGTAGAATTTAGAAATGGATTTGCTGGCTCTCAAGGTATATGTGTTGTTAATCTTAAAAGATATGCCAATTTCTTTTCTAATACGGTGGTACCAATTTATACTCTCCCAATGAGTAAATGAGAGTTTCACAGTTTAACATCTTTATCTTATTATCTTAAAAAATTTAAAGATAATTTAAAGATAAGCATACATACCATTGGTATGTATCTCCTAGTAGTTTTAATTTGCATTTCCCCAGCACATATAACCATGAATCTCCTTTCTGTCCCTATAGATTTGTCTATTTTGGTCATTTCACATAAATGGAATCAAATGTGGTCTTTTGCAACTAGCTTCTTTCACCTAACATAATGTTTTCAAGTTTCAGCCATGTCCTAGCATGAGTCAGTATGTCACTTTAACTGCTGAATAATATTTCACTGTATGGATATCACACATTTCACTTATCCATTCAATAGTTGATACATGTTTGGGTTGTTTCCATTTTAGGGATATTATAAACAATGCTGCTATCAACATTCATGTACAAGTTTTTACATGGACATATGTTTTGATTTTCTTGAGTATATACCTAGGAGCTTAACTGCCGAGTCATACGGTAACCCTATATTTAACATTTTGGGAAACTGCCAAACTATTTCGCTAGCTGAGGCACTATTTTACATCCCTAGGAGGAGCGGATGAGGGTTCTAATCTCTCCCCAGCCTCACAAACACTTAATTTTTGTATTATAGCCATCTTAGGGGATGCAAAGTGGTATCTCATTGTGATTTTGATTTCCCTTAGGGGTAATGATGTGCCTATCAGCCATTCATATATCTTTTTTAATATATTTCTATTCAGATTCTTTGCCCACTTAAAAATTGTTTTGTCTTTTTATTATTGAGTTGTAAGTATTCTTTATGTATCTAGATGTAAGTCCCTTATCAGGTATATTATATAATTTGAAAACATTTTCTTCATTCTGTAGGTTCTTTTCACTTTCTTAATAACGTATCTGAAGCACAGACTTTTTTTTTTTTTTTTT
>NW_012115044.1:7380840-7394815 GCF_000951035.1 Colobus angolensis palliatus
CCTCCCAAAGTGCTGGGATTACAGGCTTGAGCCACCACGCCCGGTCAACATTTTTCTTTTGTTACTTGTGCTTTTGGTGTCATTTACTCATGTCTTTTGGTAAACACAAGTTCTAATTTTTAAAAACTATTTCTAATGGTGCCATAAACAAGTCTTATAAAATTTACCTCTGCATTTACTGTAAAACTATTCATTATATCCTTCAATATCAATAATAAATATAAAGCTATGAGGGAGAATTTTTTTCAGAAAATAGTATTTAAAAATGTTGTCTCTGCTAAAAAATTGACACGTATCCTTTAAATGTTTCCTTTCTGTCTTTTCAGGAAGCCCAAAGATCATTTTTTTAAACTTTCGCTGAAGAAAAATAATATGCATAAACAAAAATGCATATACATAAATTTATAATTCACAGAATTTTCAAAAACTGATACACCAGGGCAACCAGCATGCAAGTCAAAACACATATATTATTAATGCTTCAGAAGTCTTCCTCTTGCTCTATTCTCCCTTTTCTCCACCCACCCAGCTTGACTTTTAACATCTTAAATTAGCTTTGCCTGTTTTTGTACATCATATAAAAAGAGTAACATAGGGTATAATCTCTTTATCTGGCTTCCTTTGCTCAACATTATTTCTTATTTTTGTGAGAGTCATCTATATTGTGGCATGTAGTTGTAGATAGTTTAATTTTTGTTGTGTAGTGTCCAATCATTGAGTATACTGTGATATATTAGACATTATAAATAGATATTATAACTTGATGGACATTCAAACAGTTCACAATTTGAACCTATTACAAATAGTGTTGCTAAGAATATTCTAGTGCATTATTTTGGTGAACATACGTATACAATTTTGCTGGAATTGCTAGGACACAGGGTATGAATATGTTCAAGTTTAGTAGATACTGCTAAACAGTTTTCAAAAGTGATTGTATCAATGCACACTCCCACACTATGCATGAGAATTCCAGTTGCTCTGCATCCTTCTCAACACTTGGTTTTGTTAGTCTTTTTTTAAAATTGCAAACATTCAAGTGAGTATGTAGTGTTATCACACTGTGGCTTTAATTTGCATTTCTCTGATGACTAATGAAGTTGAGCCCTTTTTCATTTGTTTATTAGCTATCTGGATATGTTCTTTTGTGATGTACCTGTTCATATATTTTGCACATTTTTTATTTTTTGAAATTAAATTTTTTTTATTTTTAGGGATTTAGGGATACAAATGCAGTTCTGTTACATGGATATATTACACAGCGGTGAAATCTGGGCTTCAAGTGTACCCATCACCTGAATTGTATTTGAAAAGTGATATTTCATCCCTCACCCACTCCCATCCTCCCACCATTTGGAGTCTCCAGTGTCTATTATGCCCCCATATGTCTGTTTATACCCATTGTTTAGCTCCCACTTATCAATCAGAACATGTGGTTTTCAATTTTCTGTTTCTGAGTCATTTCACTAAGCATAATGGCTTCTAGTTCCATCCACATTGCTGCAAAAGACATAATTTCATTTATTTTTATAGGTATGTAGTATTCCATGGCAAAAATATACCACATTTTAATCCAATCACCTGTTGATGTACACTTAGATGGATTCTACGACTTTACTATTGTGAACAGTGCTGTAATAAACATGAGTGCAAATTTTTTAAAAAGTAGATTTTCTATGTTTTTTATATTGATTACCACTTTTTTATTCTGAATAAAGATTCTTTGATGATATATGCATTGTGAATACATTCTCCCAGCCTGTGGCTTGCCTTTTTCCTTAGTGATGTCCTTAATCAACAGAAGTTCTCAATTTCTAATGTAGAGCTCTTTTTTTTTTTTTTTTTTTTTTCTATTTAGACAGGGTCTTTCTCTGTCACCCAGTCTGGACTGCAATTGCATGATCTCAGCTCACTGTGACCTCTGCCTCCCTGGCTCCAGTGATCCTCCCACCTCAGCCTCTAGAGTAGCTGGGACCACAGGCATGCACCACCATGCCTGACTGTATTTTTGTATTTTTAACAGAGACAGGGTTTTGCCATGTTGCCCAGGCTTGTCCTGAACAAATGTAGAGCAATTTAACAATATTTTCCCTCATGAATAATACTTGTTGTGTTCTGTTTGACATGTTTTCATGTCCCTAGTTCATAAAGATATTCTCTTCTATTAGTTCCCTTAAGTTTTTTTTGTTTTCCATTTTAATAGTTCACCTGGAAGTAATTTTGTTGAGGCAGGATTCAGGTTGCACTTTTTTCTCCATGTGGATAGCTAACTGACCCTGCACCATTTATTTGAAAACGCCTATATATCCTTGACTCTGGATTCTCTCTATTCCGTTCTATTGATCTATTTGTCTCTCCTTGCTCTAGTACCATATTTAGCAGGTTTTAATTACTAGCTTTATAGTAAATATTGATATCCAGAAGAAGAAATCCTCTCACATTGTCCCTTATTTTTTTTTAGAGCTTCACTCTTATCATTCAGGCTGGAGTGCAATGGCGCCATCTCGGCTCACTGCAACCTCTGCCTCCCAGGTTCAAGTGATTCTCCTGCCTCAGCCTCCTGAGTAGTTAGGATTACAGGCGCCCACCACCACACCCGGCTAATTTTTGTATTTTTAGTAGAGAGGGGGTTTCACCATGTTGGCCAGGCTGGTCCAGAACTCCTGACCTCATGTGATCTGCCCGCCTCGGCCTCCAAAAGTACTGGGATTACAGGTGTGAGCCACCACGCCCAGCTTGTCCTTTTCTTTCCAGCTTATTTTTAGCCCTTTGAATTTCCATGTAAATTTGAGATTTAGCTTGTCAAGTTTCACACACACACACGCAAATTGTTGGAATTTCTATTGCATTGAATCTATACATCAATCTGGGGAGAAATTATATTTTACAATATTAAGTCTTCTGGTCAATGAATATAGAATTTAATTCCTCTCAAAAATGTTTTATGATTTTCTATATTGAGATAATGCATATCTTTTCCTACTGTATTAGTCAGGGTTCAAAAAGAGATATATGGATGTGTCACAGGCAGTTGAGTTACGCACTTTTGGGAGCTGTTTAAGCAGTCTCTGTAAGGCTGTTGTCTCCACATCTGATGCTAGAGCTTGAAGTCTACAAGGCAGGCAGTCAGGAGGGAAAATCAAGGGATTAGAGCATGCTCACACTCCTGCGAACAGACTGAAACCCATGTCAGTTATTGCTGCCTCTAATCTAGGTAATGAGAATATCCTGCAGAAGCTATGGCCCTTTGTCATGGAGCTAATCACACACATCTGGCCCAGGGGTCTGACAAGTTAATGGAGGGTCCAGGGGAAGGTAGAACAATTGCATGTCCAGCTCTGCTTCACCCCATTAGGTGGATCAGCAGGTTCGCAACAATGTGTGTGCTACAAGATGGCTAGAACTTCCCTTAGCTTTCCAAATCTAGAAAGAATCTCCTTTGTGGTCAGAAAACATATAAGAAAGAGAATTCTAGGAAATGTAGTTTGGCTTAGTCAAGTCGACACACTAGAAAGCCGTCACAAATAGAATTTTATATTTTTTATGCTGTTTTAAATGATCTAAAAAATTTGTTTAAATGTTACATAAAATTGGTGTTTACATATAGATCTTTTATCCAACAACTTTGCTGAACTTAGTCATTATGATATACTCAAGTACACAGTATGTTCTTTCCAGACGTAGTTTCAAATTTTCAGTTTTCTTAAATTAGAGGGTTTTGTTTGTTTTATACTTGTTTTCTTTCCTTGCTTTTATTTTCTTTTTCAGGAACACTTATTATTGATAGATTGATCTTCTTTGCCTATTTTCAACATTTGTTGCTTTCTTTCAAAACTTTAAAAAAATCTTTTTTTCTTCCATTTAAAAAATGTTTCTTGCTTTCTACCTTTTATTTATCTTAAAGAATTATGTTGTATTCATTTGTTGTTGAGTTCCTTCTAGTTCAGGCTTCATTTTTAGATGCTTATTTCTAATTTTTCCTTAAGTTGTCCTGTCTTATTTCTGAGCTTCCCAATTTGATTTATGTTGCTTTTCTGTCTTATATGACTTCTTTGAATGTACTTAAAATAGTACATTAGGGTTTCAATCTATTTTCAATCATATCTTTTTTGGCATGCTTTCATTGTCTGCAGATATTCCCCTTACTCTCTTTCTTAGGTTAATGTTGTGTTGGATTTGGCCTTGATATTTTCCTGCTGCTAGATTTTTGTGGGTGTGAATTTGGTTTTTAGGTGATTTTAAAAAGACATTTAGTTCCGATAGCTTTTCTAACTTCACATGGTTCCCTCACTATATTGTACTAATACGGTGTTAAAAAATGCTCTGGCTTGCTTTCCAAGATTTCCTGACTCTAATATGCTTTCCTCTGGATCTTTCTCTTCCTTCTTCATCTATATTGTCTTCATCCCGCTCAATTTTGATTCTACTCCCCAGTTTCTCCTCTTCATGAGATCCTATCTTGGAAGGGAGCCCCACCAGGTCAGTCTAGAAATTTCTCAGCAGCTAGACTGCTCCGTTCCTTTTAGACCTTCCAGAGTTGCTGATCTCAAATTGTCCTACCCATGCTTTCCAGTGAATATCTTTGGGCTATTTTGGGTTCTCTGTTCCCAGGTCTGTCAGATGTCCATTGCCTCTCTCTTATTTCTCCTACATAGACACAAGTAACACAGTTCTTGTGGCTGTGGGTGGTCTTTCCCCAACTGGTTATATTTTGAGGCTCATAAGAATACCTCATCATCGAATTTTCTTATAAATGGATTTCATTTTGTTGCCCATGAGTTTTGTGTCTTCTACCTAGTTGCTCTGTTTTTATGTGGAGATTCAGGAATATCTAAAACCTATGCTACTACTGCCACTATCACCTTCCCAAAATTATTTGTCTCTTTTTAAGTCTAAATAATTTATCTGAACACTTTTGAATTCTCTACACATACAATCAAGTATACAACATACATGCACGTAAGTTGTGTTCTCTACTCATACAATCAAGAGTCGTATGTGTAAATAATGTGTTTTCCTCCTTTCCAATCTTTAATCAGTAATATCTGATAGTCCTTTTTGCTCCAGTTTTTATTTTGTGGTCCACGCTCTCTTCAAGTGTGTACAAGGAGTGTCATCGGCAGTAATGACTTGTTACTTGCAGAACCAAATTTCTCTTGGCTTAGATAAAGAAGGGCACTGCCCATTGAGGTAGCCTCTACTGCATATTGCCAACTTATGGCATCCCTGTGGCAAAGAATCCAGAACATAGGAAGAATCCATGTGCACGGTGCTCTACTAGGGAGCCCTAGCTTAGGAAGAGATGGCGTTGGTGCTCATCCACCAGGCATGAGCAGAGGAGAAACAAAGAGGACACTCCTACACATTTCCAGGGTATCTTAAATTCCACTTTTACCCATTTATGTACATGAATTGAGGCACTCCAAGGAGCATGACTTTATTTAAGGTAGCGCCATAGGTATCTCTTTTAAAATTTAAAGGTCTGTTCTCAATGCAGCAGCAGATGTCCTGTTAGATGTAAGTCAAGGTGTGCCATTCATAGCTCCCAGTCCTGCAGTGGCTCCCCATAACAGAGTAAAAGCTAAAGTCATTACACTGTCCTATGCGACCTTACATGATCTGGGCCCCATTACCTTGCTGACTTTATCTACTCTTATTCTCCACCTAATCTACTCTGCTCTAGTCACACTGGCCTCCTTGCTTTCCCTTGAACACTACAGATGTTCCCATCCCTGGCCCTTTGCATTATTTGTTCCTTCTGCCTGGAACGGTTTTTACCTAATGACTTGTTTCTTATGCCTTTCAAGTCTATTCTCAAATGTTATCTCCTCATTGAGGCCTTCCTTGGTCAAACTATATTGAATAGCAACTACCACTCTGACAGTCTCCACTCACTGTCCCTATTTTACTTTTCTTCTCTGATCACTAACATCCCAAATATTTTAAAATTTATTTTATGTCCTGCCTATTCTCCCTTCAAGAAAGCAAAGACCATGAGGGAAGAGATTTTGCCTACTTTGTTCTTTGATGTAACCCCAGCACCTAGAACAGTATCTGAAACATTGCTGGCCGGTTCAATAAACATTTATTGAAACAATAGGTACATTTGTAAGAATCTGACTATGAGAAGGCCTTCTAAAAGTACAGAACTATGTGGCTAATAGTGCATCAAAAGCAGACAGCTTTTCATGGCATACTAAGATTGAAAGTAAAGTTGAGAATGAAGGGCCACAACCAGGAAGGCTGGGAATCTGGAGCTCTGGACATCATGCTTTGGGCTCCCAGAGGGAGTAACCACCAAGAAACAGAGAGAATAACGGAAAGCAACTGCTTATCTAGGGCACAATTTTTACCTAGAATTGACACTATCTTAAACAGTTAAAGAATGAAAACAATGATCTTCTAAGAACTGACCTTTATCATCATAGTCTATATTCTAGGCCAGTTAATTTGTTCATTCGGAAAACAGTGTGCAGTCCAGGCACAGTGTAAACAAAAAAGATGAATAAACTCAAGGAGTTTATTGTCTGGTAAGGGAGACAGAGCCCCGTTTCTCTCAACCTAGTAAGTGCCATCAGCTGTGATGGGGTAATGACAGCCATGACTATTTGTAACAGTAGGTGCACAAAGGAGGGTGTGACCACTTCATCTAGGGCTGATATTGATATAGGCCTGACTGCAGGATGGACAGACAGCATCAGAAGACTGTGCAGAAACTATTCCTATGTGTTAACCTTTAACCTACCTCATTAACTTTTGCTGACCCACTCATATTCCATCTGGCAGCCAGTACCCAAGAAAGACCTCATTTCTGTTCATAGTTCTAGATCTTTTCACCTCATTTCTGCTTTGCACTTTTTTTCCTGCACCATTCCTACATAGCAATGTCTTTTTTTTTTTTTTTCTTTCTGAGACAGGGTCTCACTCTGTCAGTCAGGTTGGAGTGCAGTGGCATGATCTCGGCTCACTGTAACCTCCGCCTCCCAGGTTCAAGTGATTCTCCTGCCTCAGCCTCCCAAGTTACTGGGATTATATGCATGTGCCACCACCGCCAGCTAATTTTTATATATTTGGTAGAGACAGGGTTTTGCCACGTTGACCAGGCTGGTCTTAAACTCCTGGCCTCAAGTGATCTGCCCGCCTTGGCCTCCCAAAGTGCTAGGACTACAGGCGTGAGCCATTGCGCTTGGCCACCGATGGCTTTTGACCTCATGATACACCTCCTATTTTTGGCTCTATGCCCAGTCCTCTGGAATTGGTGATCAATACAATATTTTCCTTCTATGAACCTTAGCTTCCTTTTTGGATAAGGCCTTGCAAGATCTGCTCCTGGTCACTCTGCCTCATTCAGTCCTTGACCCTGCAAAACTAGACCCAGATTATGCTGAATGGCTGGTAATTATTCTAGGCCTGACTAGCTTCCCTTCTTCCTTCTTGGCCAATAACCATCAAACCAGGGATTATAAAGAAGATCCCAGAAATTCTAATAGTGCATGACAGTGTGCAAACTTTCTTTTAACAAAAAAAAAATCAGTACTGCTTTCCTTTATTCCCAATCACCTTCCCTTCAGCTCAAATTACTCAAACCACAAAGAGAACAGAATCGATATGAAAGCAGCACAACTCCTATCCCTGCAGCAAGGCATTATTTTTCAAATGCTATTAAAAAAAACCCAGAATGTATTTTTGGTTTCCTCATGTTTTTGCACCCAGGTGATGCATTTGAAGCTCCCAGGAATCCTTAAATCATATTTTATACAGTATACTGAGCACAGTAGGTGTTTAGTTCACTAAATATTTACTGTTGATATTGATAAAGAAACCTCACTTGGATGCTAATGTAAGGCTTTCAGGAATGCAAGAATAAAGAAAAGATGAGTGTAACTCTTCTCCAAAGCATGGAGATCTTGAGGCCTTTTACAATAATGGAAAACAATGTGAAACCTGGGGAGTCAGAGAGATTCTGAGAAGGGTATAACAATAATATATTGAGAACCATGACTCATGTAGTATGTTGGAATTTCTGAAGGCAAAGAAGATAAACTCAGCAGGATACATGAAAGTATGTAACTCTGCCCGGTGCAGCCCAAAGGGTCTGCATGAGGACCCTTACTGGGAAGGAAGTTGTGGTGGAGTGAGGAGACTACAGGGACATATTTCAGCCATTCACCAGAGTCTGTGTCTCTGACTGCCACGCTAGCCCAGGAGGCAGGCAGAAGTGGCAGGTGCCTCCATGCACAGTCCCTAGTGTTGGAGGCAACCTACCAGGGGCTCTGAGCAGCTCTGTGCATTCTTGCTAGGTATACCAAGAAGCAAGGCTCTGACCTCTCTTTATCCAGGTCATTTCTCAGGGTTGTGTTTGCAGTGAGCAACCTTGAGGGATCAGGTAACATCTTCCCCTAGACAAAGAACAGGCTTGTTACAAGTCACTATAAAAGCAGTGGATTTACCAGGCTCAGGATTCCTCTCCTTAAATGGTAGCCCACTGTGCGTGTACAAACATCCATAAACATCCATTATGGGACTTTCATTGCCCTCATGGTATGTGGGGCATGGAAACCAGTAAAAGCCCAATATTAAGTTCTGATTACTGCTTTCACCATGAGTAATCAAGTGTTTTTTCTCTGACCCATGAGTCTCATGTCTTTAGCTAATATCCATCAAACATTACCAGGCTAACTTGTTAACTTGCATGTAAGGTAAAAACTCATACCCCACACAATTCTTGTTACTCTACCTTCTTGATTTTACAGGAGTAAAATCCCAGATACTGCTGTGGAAATGCCACCTTTAATCCTGAGAAGTGGCAATATGTAAATAACAGCTACCATCAACAATCATTATCACAAGTGATAGTGAAATAAGGTCTCAGAATAAAAGATAGTCCTTTAACTGAACAAGCTTAGCTTTATGCAGAACTTACAACAACACCCTTATTTTGTGCATTTCAGAGGAGGCATCAGATGTGCTTCCCTTTGGGCCTGAAATATCTCCTTTGTTCTAAGAGTTAAGTTATTATGGGCCTTATTAAGGCCCATAATGAGGAATCTAGGAAAAAGAAAACATTCTCCCATATCAATCATTACTATTGGCTGAGCATGGTGGCTCACGCCTGTAATCCCAGCACTTTGGGAGGCTGAGGTGGGTGGATCACTTGAGGTCAGGAGTTTGAGACCAGCCTGCCCAACATGGTGAAAACCCGTCTCTAATAAAAATATTTTTTAAAATAATAATAAAATCATTAGTATCAGGCAAAGTCATCAGATAGGTTTTAGGACACCGAGCAAGGCCCTCTGAAAATGAACACTAGGTATGGTGTGTTTTGTTTTCCATGAGAACCTGCTCAGAAAAATAAGAATGTATAATAGTTTTACTAGCTTTATTGAGGTATAACTGGCATACAATTTAAAGTGCATGACATACATATTTAAAGTACATGATTTGATAAGTTTTGATACATGTATGCACCTGTGAAATACTATAATCAAGGTATAAATGTATCGATCACTCCAAAAAACTTCCACATGTCCCTTTGTAATCCTCCTTTCCTGACTCTTTGCTAACCCTACTCATCCACAGGCAACCACCGATCTGCTTCTGTCACTATGGATTAGTTAACAATAGATTAGTTTTTTTAGAACTTTGTGGAATTGGATTTACATAGCATGTAGTCATTTTGCCTGGCTTTTTCACTCAGTGCAATTATTCTGAGATTCATCTTTGCTCTTCCAAGTATCAGTAATTCATGTTTTAAATTGCTGAGTAGGATTCTATTGTATGGATATATTACAATTTGTTTAGCCATTCACTTGCTAATGGATACTTGTGCTATTTCCAGTTTTTGGCTATTACAAAGAAAGCTGCTATGAACACTGATGTACAAGTCTTAGTATGGACATGCAGTTTCATTTCCCTTGGGTAAAAACCTAAGAGTGGCACAGCTAGATTACATCATAGGTGTATGCTGAACTTTTAAAGAAACTGCCATGGCCGGGTGCAGTGGCTCATGCCTGCAATGCTAGCACTTTGAGAGGCCAAGGCAGGCAGATTGCTTGAGCCCAGGAGTTTGAGACCAACCTGAGCAACATAATGAAACTCTATTTCTATAAAAAAAAAAACATTAGCCAGGAATGGAATAAAGAAAGAAACAAACTCCCAGACTATCTTCCAAAGTGAAGTGGACCAAATCATGTTCTCATTAGCAGTGTGTGCCAACATGTGATTTACTCAGTCTTTTTAATTTTAGCCATTCTCATAAGTGTGTGTGGTATTTTAATGCAGTTTTAATTTGCATTTCATTAATGACTAATGGTATTGGATATCTTCTCATATGCTTATTTGTCATCCATATATCTTCTTTGGTGAAGGATCTGTTGAAATCTTTTACCCATTTTAAAATATTGAATTGTTTGTTTTCTTATTACAGTAGTTCCCGTTATCTGAGGGGGATACGTTCCAAGACCCCCAGTGGATGCCTGAAACCATGGATAGTACTGAGCCCTATATATACTGTTTTGTCCTATACATATATATCTATAACAAAGTTTAATTTATAAATTAGGCACAGTAAGGGACTGGCAACCATAACCAATAATAAAACAATTACGTATTAGTCTGTTCTCACACTGCAATAAAGGTACTACCTGAGACTGAATAATTTATAAAGAAAAACAGGTTTAATTGACTCACAGTTCTGCATGGCTGGGGAAGCCTCAGGAAACTTACAATCATGGCAGAAGGCAAAGGGGAAGCAAGACCCATCTTCACAAGGTGGCAGGAGAGAGAGTGTGCAGGGGAAAGGGCCAGACACTTATCAAAGAACCAGATCTTGTGAGAACTCCCTCACTATCACGAGAACAGCATGAGGGAAACTGTCCCCATCATCCAATCATCTCCCACGAGGTCCCTCCCTTGACATGTGAGGATTACAATTCGAGATGAGATTTGGGTGGGGACACAGAACCAAGCCATATCAAATTATAACAATATGTCAGCATCTTGAACTTTGAACTTTGGGGCCACAGCAAAATAAGGGTTATTTGGACACAAGGCACTTCAATACCATGACAGACAATCCAGTAACCAAGATGGCTGTTAAGAGACTAACAGGCAGGTAGTGTATATGGTGTGGATATGCTGGACAAAAGGAGGATTCATGTCCTGGGTGGGCCAGAGTGGAACAGTGTGAGATTTCACCATGCTCCTCAGAAAGGTGTGCAATTTAAAACCTATTAATTGATTAATTCTGGAATATTCCATTTAATATTTTCAGGCCACGGATGACCACAGGTAGCTGAAACCATGGAAAGCAAAACCACAAATAAGGGAGCACTACTGTACTGCATTTCTAGAGTTTTTTTTTTTTTTTTTTTGAGACAGAGTTTCACTGTTGTCACCCAGGCTGGAGTGCAATGGTGAATTTTTGGCTCACTGCAACCTCCGCCTCCTGGGTTCACGTGATTCTCCTGCCTCAGCCTCCTGAGTAGGTAGTATTACAGGCACCTGCCACCACATGCAGCTCATTTTTTTTTTTTTTTTTAATTTTTAGTAGAGACGGGGTTTCACCATGTTGGCAAGGCTGGTCTTGAACTCCTCACCTCAGGTGATCCACCCACCTCAACCTCCCAAAGTGCTGGGATTACAGGCATGAGCCACCACACCCAGCCAGAAATATGATTTCAAATATTTTATTCTAGTCTGTGGCTTTTTTCTCATTCTCAAGGTTCTCTTTGAAAGAGAAGATGTTCTTAATGATTATAAAGTCTAATTCATCAGTGCTTTCTTTTATGGACCATGCTTCTGGTATTATACCTAAGAAATATTTGCTTATTCCAAGGTCACAAAATTGTTCTTATATGTTTTCTTTTATAAATTTTATAGTTTTAGGTTTTATAATTAGGTCTGTGATCCATTTTGAGTTAATATGGTGTAACATGTAGATAGATCAAAGTTCATTTTTGCATATGGATATCCAGTTGTTCCAGCACTATTTGCTGAAAAGACTGTACCTTCTCCACTGAATTGCCTTTGTACCTTTATTGAAAATCAGTTGACCATATACATGTGGATTTATTTCTGGAGTCTATTCTGTTTTGTTGATGAATATGTCTATCTTTGCCCAATACCAAACTGTCTGCATTACTGTTAGTTTTGTAATATGTCTTGAAATCAGGTGGTCCTAGTCTTCCAACTTCATTCTTTTAAAAGTTGTTTTGGCTATTCTAGGTCCTTCATATTTTCATATGAATTTTAGAATCAGTTTGTCAATTTATACAAAAAAAGAAAATGTGACTGTTATTGGATCGAGTCTATAAATCAACTAGGGAAGAACTGGCATTTAAACAATACTAGGTCTTCCAACCCAGCAACACAATGTATCTCCATTTATTTATATTTTGTTTAATTCTCTTAGCAATGTTTTAAAGTTTTCAGTGTACAGGCATTTCACATTGTTTGTTAGGTTATCCCTAAATATTTCATCTATTTCATGTAAATGGTATTGCTTTTAATTTCACTTTTTCAATTGTTTGTTGTTAGTATATGGAAATACAGTTAAGTATTGTACACTGATCTTGTATCCTGCAACCTTGCTAAACTCATGTATTAGTTCTAGTAGTTTTGTTTTGTTTAGAGATAGGGTCTGGCTCTGTCACCCAGTTTGGAGTGCAGTGGCGCAATCTCCACTCAATGCAGCCTCAAACTCCTGGGCCCAAGCAATCCTCCCACCTCAGCCTTCTAAGTATCTGGGACTAAAGGTATGGACCACCATGCCCAGCTAATTTTTTAATTTTTTTGTGGAGACAAGGTCTCACTTTGTGCCCAGGCTGGTCTTGAACTCCTGATCTCAAGTGATCCTTCTATCTCAGCCTCCCAAAGTGGTGGGATTACACTTTGGGTGGATGAGCCACCATGCCTGCCCTGTTTCTTCTTTTTAAATGTTTCACTGGATTTTCTACATAGATGATCAGGTCATCTGAGGGTAAAAATATTTTCATTCTTAAATTTTTAAAAAAGTAGGTGACTTTTATTTATTTTTCTTACCTTATTGCACTGGCTAAAACCTCCAATGTTGAATAGAAGTCATGAGAGTGGACATCTTGTCTTCTTTCTGATCCTAATAGGAAAGCATTTGGTCTTTTACCATTAAAAATGATGTTAGGTATAGTTTTTTATAGATGCACATTATCAGGTTGAGGAAGTTCTCTTCTTTTTGAACATGTTTTTAATCTTTTTTAACTTTTATTTTAAGTTCTGGGGTACCTGTGCAGGTTTGTTACATAGGTAAACATGTGCCATGGTGGTTTGCTGCACAGATCAACCCATCACCTAGGTATTAAGCCCAGTATCTATTAGCTATTCTTCCTTATGCTCTCCCTCCCCCAACCTTCCCCGACAGGCCCCAGTGTGTGTTGTTCCCCCCATATGTGTCTATGTGTTCTCATAGTTCAGCTCCCACTTAAAAGTGAGAACATGTAGTGTTTGGTTTTCTGTTCCTGCATTAGTTTGCTAAGGATAATGGCTTCCAGCTCCATCCAGGTCCCTGCAAAGGACATGATCTTATTCCTTTTTATGGTTGTATACTATTCCATGGTATATATGTACCACATTTTCTTTATCCAGTCTATCATTGGTAGGCATTTGGGTTGATTCCATGTCTTTGTTATTGTGAATAGTGCTGCAGTGAACTTATGCATGCATGTATCTTTATAACATAATGATTTATATTCCTTTGGGTATATACCCTGTAATGACATTGCTGGGTCAAATGGTATTTCTGATTTTAGATCTTTGAGGAATTGCCACACTGTCTTCCACAATGGTTGAACTAATTTACATTGCCATCAACAGTGTAAAAGCATTCCTTTTTCTCCACAACCTCACCAGCATCTGTTGTTTCTTGACTTTTTAATAATCACCATTCTGACTGGCAAGAGATGGCATCTCATCACGGGTCCTTTTTTTTTTTTTTTTTTTT
>NW_012115044.1:7395760-7402997 GCF_000951035.1 Colobus angolensis palliatus
TTTATTATTTTTGCTTAGGATTGCCTTGGCTACTGGGGCTCTTTTTTGGTTCCATATGAATTTTAAAATAGTTTTTTTCTAATTCTGTGAAGAATGTCAATGGTAGTTTAATGTGAATAGCATTCAATCTATAAATTACTTTGGGCAATATGGCCATTTTCACAATATTGATTCTACCTATCCATGAGCACGAAATGTTTTTCTATTTGCTTGTGTCCTCTCTGATATCCTTAAGCAGTGGTTTGTCGTTCTCCTTGAAGAGGCTCTGCACTTCCCTTGTTAGCTGTATTCCTAGGTATTTTATTCTTTTTGTAGCAACTGTGAATAGGAGTTCATTCATTATTTGGCTCTCTGCTTGCCTGTTGTTGGTTTATAGGAATGCTAGCAATTTTGCATACTGATTTTGTATCCTGAGACTTTGCTGAAGTTGCTTATCAGCTTAAGAAGCTTTTGGGCTAAGGCAATGAGGTTTTCCAGACATAGGATCATGTCATCTGCTAACAAAGACAGTTTGACTTCTTTTCTTCCTATTTAAATATGCTTTATTTCTTTCTCTTGCCTGATTGCTCTGGTCAGAACTTCCAATACTAGGTTGAATCAGAGTGGTGAGAGAAGGCACCCTTGTCTTGTGCCAGTTTTCAGGGGGAATGCTTCCAGTTTTTGCCCATTTAGTATGACACTGGCTGTGGGTTTGCCATAGATGGTTCTTGTTATTTTGAGGTATATTCCTCAATACGTAGTTTATTGGGAGTTTACTGAAGAGATGTTGAACTTTATCAAAGGTCTTTTCTGTGTCTATTGAGAAAATCATGTGGTTTATGTGATGAGTTACATTTACTGACTTGCATATGTTAAACCAACCTTGAATCTCAGGGATGAAGCCAACTTGATTGTGGTGGATAAGTTTTTTGATGTGCTGCTGGATTTGGTTTGCCAGTTTTTACTGAGGATTTTTTTTTTTTTGAGACGGAGTCTCGCTCTGTCACCCAGGCTGGAGCGCAGTGGCCGGCTCTCAGCTCACTGCAAGCTCTGCCTCCCGAGTTTACGCCATTCTCCTGTCTCAGCCTCCCAAGTAGCTGGGGCTACAGGCGCCCGCCACCTCGCCCGGCTAGTTTTTTGTTTTTTTTTTTAGTAGAGACGGGGTTTCACCGTGTTAGCCAGGATGGTCTCGATCTCCTGACCTCGTGATCCGCCCGTCTCGGCCTCCCAAAGTGCTGGGATTACAGGCTTGAGCCACCGCGCCCGGCCTACTGAGGATTTTTGTATTGATGTTCATCAGGGATATTTGTCTGAAGTTTTCTTTTTTTTATTGTGTCTCTGCCAGGTTTTGGTATCAGGATGATGCTGGTCTCATAGAATGAGTTAGGGAGGAGTCCCTCCTTTTCAATTGTTTGAAATAGTTTCAGAAGAAATGGTACCAGCTCCTCTTTGTACCTCTGGTAGAATTCAGCTGTAAATTCATCTGTTCCTAGGCTTTCTTTTGGTTGCTAGGCTATTTGTTACTGCCTGAATTTCAGAACTCATTATTGGTCTATTCAGGGATTCAATTACTTCCTGGTTCAGTCTTGGGAAAGTGTTTGTGCCCAGGAATTTACCCATTCCTTCTAGATTTTCCAGTTTATGTGCATTGAGGTGTTTATAGCATTCTCTGATGGTTGTTTGTATTTCTGTGAGGTCAGTGGTGATATTCCTCCTATCATTTCTCATTATGTCTATTTGATTCTTCTCTCTTTTCTTATTAGTTTAGGTAGCAGTCTATTTTATTTTATTTTTCAAAAAAACAGGTCCTGGATTTGTTGGTTTTTGAAATTGTTTTGTGTCTCTATCTCCTTCAGTTCCAGTCTGATCTTGGTTATTTCTTGTCTTCTGCTAGCTTTGGGATTTGTTTGCTCTTGGTTGTCCAGTTTGCTTAGTTGTGATGTTAGGTTGTTGACTTAAGATCTTTCTAGCTTTTTGACGTGGGCATTTAGTGCTTTAAATTTCTCTCAACACAGCTTTAGCTGTGTCCCAGAGATTCTGGTACATTGTCTCTTTGTTGTCATTAGTTTCAAGGAACTTCTTGATTTCTGCCTTAATTTCATTATTTACCCAGGAGTCATTCAGGAGCAGGTTGTTCATTTCCATGTAGTTGTATGGTTTTGAGAGAATTTCTTAATCTTGAGTTCTAATTTGATTGTGTTGTGGTTGGAGAGACTGTTTGTTATGATTTCAGTTCTTTTGCATTTGCTGAGGAGTGTTTTACTTCTGATTATATGATCAATTTTAGAGTGCCATGTGGCTAGGAGAAGAATGTATATTGTGTTGTTTTTGGGTGGGGAGTTCTGTAGATATCTATCAGGTCCATTTGATCCAGAGTTTAGTTCAGGTCCTGCATATCTTTGTTAATTTTCTGTCTCAATGATCTAATATTGTCAGTGGAGTGTTAAAGTCTTTCACTATTATTGAGTGGGAGTCTAAGTCTCTTTGTAGGTCTCTAAGAACTTGCTTTATGAGTCTGGTTGTTCCTACAATTAGGTGCATATGTATTTAGGATAGTTAGCTCTTCTCGTTGAATTGAGCTCTTTACCATTATGGAATGCCCTTGTCTTTTTTATCTTTGTTGGTTTAAAGTCTGTTTTGTCAGAAACTAGGACTGCAACCCTTGCTTTTTTCTGTTTTCCATTTGCTTGGTAAATTTTCCTCCATTCCTTTATTTTGAACCTATGTGTGTCTCTGCACCTGAGATGGGTCTCTGGAAGACAGCATCTGGGTGTTTGCTGATACTGATGGGTCTTTGCTCTTTAGCCAGCTTGCCATTCTGTGTCTTTTAATTGGGGCATTTAGCCCATTTACAATGAAGGTTAGTATTGTTATGTGTGAATGTGATCCTGTCATCATGATGCTAGCTGTTTATTTTGCCAAGTTGTTTATGTGGTTCCTTCATAGTGTCACTGGTCTGTGTACTTCAGTGTGTTTTTGTAGTAGCTGGTAAGTTTTTCCTTTCCATTTTTAGTGCTTCCTTCAGGAGCACTTGCAGGGCAGTCCTGGTTGTAACAAATTCCCTCAACATTTGCTTGTCTGAAAAGGATCTTATTTCTCCTTCACTTATGAAGCTTAATTTGGCTTGATATGAAATTCTGGGTTGGAAATTCTTTTAAGAATGTTGAATATTGGCCTCCAGTCTCTTTGGCTTGTAGGATTTCTGCTGAGAGGTCCACTGTTAGTCTGATGGGATTCCCTTTGTACATGACCTAGCCTCTCTCTCTGGCTGCCCTTAACATTATTTCTTTCATTATGACCTTGGATAATCTGATGATTACGTGTTTTGGGGTTGATCTTCTTGTGGAATATCTTACTGGGGTTCTCCACATTTCCTGAATTTGAATGTTGGCCTGTCTTGCCAGGTTGGTGAGGTTCTCCTGGATGACATCGTGAAGTATGTTTTCCAACTTGGTTCCATTCTGCCCGTCTCTTTCAGGTACCCCAATCAGTTGTAGGTTTGGTCTTTTTACACAATCCCATATTTCTTGGAGGTTTTGTTTGTTTGTTTGTTTTCGTTCTTTTTTCCTCTATTCTTGCCTGCCTGTCTTATTTCAGAAAGATAGTCTTCAAGCTCTGAGATTCTTTCTGCTGCTTGGTCTACTCGGCTATAGACACTAGTGATTGGATTGTGAAGTTCTCACATTGTGTTTCTCAACTCCATTAGGTGTTTTATGTTCCCCTCTGAACTGGCTATTCTGGTTATCAGCTTCTGTAATGTTTTATCATGATTCTTAGCTTCTTTGCATTGGGTCAGAATATGCTCCTTTAGCTCAGCAAAGTTCGTTATTACCCTCATTCTGAAGACTAATTCTGTCAATTCAGCCATCTCAGTCTCAGCCCAGTTCTGTGCCCTTGCTGGAGAGGTACTGCAATCATTTGGAGGAGAAGAGGTACTCTGGCTTTTTGAGTTTTCAGCATTTTTGCATTGATTCTTTCTCATCTTTGTGGGCTTATCTACCTTCAATCTTTGAGGTTGCTGACCTTTGAATGGGGTTTTTGTGCGGTCTTTTTTGTTTAGGTTGTTGTTGCTGCTTTCTATTTTGCTTTTAATAGTCAGGCCCCTCTTCTGCAGGGCTGTTGTGGTTTGCTGGGGGTCCACTCTAGACCCTAACCACCTGGGTCCCTCCTGTACCTGGAGGTATTAACAGTGAAGGGTGCAAAACAGCAAAGATGGCTGCCTGCTCCTTCCTCTGGGAGCTCTGTCCCAGGGGAACACCAACCTGATACTGACCTGAACACTCCTGTAAGAGGTGTCTGGGGACCCCTTTGGGAGGTCTCACTCAGTCAGGAGGAATGGGATCAGGGACCTGCTTAAAGAAGCAGTATGGCTGCCCTTTGGGGGATTGGGTGTACTGCACTGGGGGGGATCTCCTTTTGTCCAGACTGTCCAGACTCTCCAGAGCCAGCAGGCAGAAAAGGCTAAGTTGGCTGAACCACAGAGACTGACCACCCCTCCCTCCAGGGGCTCTGTCCCAGAGAGATCAGAGTTCTGTCCATAAAATCCTGGCTGGAGTTGCTGAAATTCTCACAGGGAGGTCCTGCCCAGTGAGGAGGGATGGATCAGGGTCCCATTTAAAGAAGCAGTCTGGCCACGATCTGCCACAGCAGCTGTGCTGTGCAATGGAGAGGAAGTTGTCTTCTATGCGTAGTTTGTTGAGACTTTATCAGAAATTGATGTTGAAGTTTGTCAAAAAAATTGTTTCTGTATCTACTGAGATGATTATATAGTTTTCTTTTTTAGTTGGTAAATGTCGTGAGTTATTGATCAATCTTTGGATATTAAACAAACCTTGCATTCCAGGGACAAACCTCACATTGTCACGATGATGCATTCTGTTTTTAACATTTAGTCATACTCAATTTGTTAAAATTTTGTTTAAAATTTTGAATCTATGTTATAAGACATATTAGCCCATAGCTTTCCCCTTCTTCTTCCTCCTCCTCTCCTCCCCCTCCCCCTCTTCCTCCTCCTCCTCTTCTTCTTCTTCTTCCTCTTCCTCTTATTCTGTCTATTCAATTTTGATATCAGGGTAATGCTGTCCTCATAGAATGAGTTGGAAATTACTTCCTTATTTTCAGTTTTTTTTAGAGGAGTTTGAGTTGAACTGGTAATATTTCTAAGGCACAGCTTAGTTGGGTGCCTGTGGTTCAGGTTTTCACATAAGAATACAGTCAAGGTGTCACCTGTTTCAAAGTTCACTGACATGGCTGTTAGTAAGCCCCAGGTACTTGCTGGCAGCAGGCTGGAAACATCAGTTCCTTGCCAGTGTGGGCCTCTTTACAGGAAAGCTCATAACACAACAGCTGGCCTCCCACAGAGTGAGTTAGTGGGACAATGACAGAGATCCAAGATGGAAGCCACAGTTTTTGTGAACTAATGCCAAAAGTGACATCTCATTAATAAGCAACTCAGTAAGTTCACCCCATACTCAAGGAGAGAGGATTTCATAGGAGTGTGACTACAAGGAGTTGGGAATCATTGAAGAACATTTTAGAGGCTGCCTACCATAGTTGTTTACAACATTACCTTATCCCTCATATCTGTAGAATCTATAGTGATGTCACCTTTCCCATTCCTTATTTGGGTAATTGTATCTTATTTCTTTTTATTCTGATCACTTTGGCTAGAGGTTGATCAGTTTTACTTATTTTCATAGCTTTTGGCTTTACTGACTTTTTCCTATTGTTCTTCTGTTTTCTATTTTATTTTCTAACCGATCTTTATTATTTCCTTTCTTCTACTTACTTTGGGTCTCATTTGCTCTTTTTTTCTGTTTGTAGGGTGGAAGCTAAGGTCATCGATTTGAGACATTTCTTCTTTTCTAATATGGAGTTTAGTGCTCTAAATTTCCCCCTAATACTGCTTTAGTGGCATCCAACTAATCTTAGGTTGTATTTTTCATTTTAATTCTGGTCAATATTTTCTAGCTTTCCTTTTGATTTCTTTTTTGACCATGGATTATTTTAAAGTGTTCTATGTAGTTTCTACATATTTCAGGATTTTCCAGAGATCTTTCTGCTGTTGATTTCCATTTTAATTTGATTATCAGAAAACATACTTTTTATGACTTGAATCCTTTAATTTTTTTTTTTTTTTTTTTTGAGACAGAGCCTTGCTGTGTCACCCAGGCTGGAGTGCAGTGGCATGAACTTGGCTTACTGCAATCTCTGCCTCCTGCATTCTCCTGCCTCAGCCTCCCAAGTAGCTGGGACTACAGGTGCATGCCGCCACACCCATCTAATTTTTGTATTTTTAGTAGAGATGGGTTTTCACATGTTGGCTAGGCTGGTCTCAAACTCCTGACCTCTGGTGATCTATCCACCTCAGCATCTCAAAGTGCTGGGATTACAGGCATGAGCCACTGTACCCGGCTTGAATCCTTTTAAATTTAATGAGACTTTTTCTATGGCCCAGAATATGATATATCTTAGTAAACGTTCCATGTATACTTCAAAAGAATATGTATTCTGCTGTTGTTGGGTGAAAGGTAATATAAATGTCAATTGGATCAAGTTGGTTTATAGTGTTCAAGTTTTCTTTATCCTTACTGATTTTTGAATTTTTTTTAATCAAAAATTCAATATCTGCAACTGGGTCTAAACATTTTTGTATTATTTTTATTGTGTTAAAATATTTTTCTTCCTCTTCTTTCTTGCATGTACACAGACATGAATACTCACACACACAGTCACAAATTTAGAGACCACAGAATTGTAATGAAATAAAGCATCTGATTGTGATGCTGCATCTTTTAATAAATGTATTGTTCAATAAAACACTTTTGAAACTGGGTTATTTTATCTTTCCTTGTCTGATCTTGTAAGCCACTTAATTGTAAAATGTGTTTCTATTCAGAGTACCTCTTAATATTTTATTCCTTATGCCAAGTCATGCTCCCACTGCAAACAAAAGAGGCAGCAAAATCTTTAATAGAGTGAAAGAAATATGAGGGTTTCCAGTATAATGCTGTTTACAGGTGTTCCTGTTTTAACAGGATATATAAATGCTTGATAAACCTTGTATTCTGCAAAATTATATGTAAAAATAAGAGTTTGTGGGGAAAATAGGATGGGGTCATAACACTCAAAACAGTTAACTTTGTAACAAGAGTATTAATAAAATATTAAATCTTTCTTTTTTTTTTATTATACTTTAAGTTCTAGGGTACATGTGCATAACGTGCAGGTTTGTTACATATGTATACTTGTGCCATGT
>NW_012115044.1:7407967-7425710 GCF_000951035.1 Colobus angolensis palliatus
CTCAGTTCAAAATGCAGAAATCACCGGTCTTCTGTGTCCTTCGCGCTGGGAGTTGGAGACTGCAGCTGTTCCTATTCGGCCATCTTGCTCCGCCCCCCTAAAACTCAATATTAAATCTTTCAACTAAAACACTACCACCCAGTAAATGTCCACTATCATTTGTACTCAGTATCAAAGTCAACTTCTACAGTCTTAAATCTCAAGACACAGGTCCTCAGGGACATTCATCTCCAATAGATAACATTGTCAGAAAATTAAAAATCTGCTCTGGATCTGTGATTTCTTTAACAATCAACTGAAGTTTTTAAACATAAGGCAAATGTCTTCTCCGCTTCTTCATCTACTCCTACAGCCTCATGTTGTAGGGAAGACACAAGTTCTTAAGCCATTAAGCCAGCCCTACTTGCCCTAAGGGAAGGAACTGCCAAGCTTAAAGCTTCCTTTACTAGCTGTGAGAAAGCTTGCCCCTGAATGTTTAAACTATTGATTTGCTGGGGGAAAAGTAACATATGAATCAATGACATAATTTTCTTATTACCAACTGGGTAATACCAATTAAGTATTATTTTGCATTATAGAAACATGTTATAGCTGAAAAGACTACTCCATAGTTCTCTAACCTTGAAATGCATGATTTTCCTAGTCATTTTGTTGGCAGTAGCCACCGCTGGGATTTAAATCTCTTTCCTTCCAGGATCACTGGATGCATATTTACTGAGCACCTATTATGTCCCAGAGTCTGTTCTAAATGCTGGAGACACAGAGGTGAGCACAACAGGACAGGCAAAGTCCCTGTGTTCACAGACTTCCATTCTGGTAGGGGATACAGATAATCAACAGGTAAATCAATAAATATGGTAATAGCAGACTATGCTTTCTATAAGGAACATAAAACAGGCTGATAGAATATGGAATGAGATGAGCGGGTGATCATGGGTAGAGATGCTATTTTAGATAGGATGATCAGGGAAAGTATCTCTGAAGAGGTGACACTGGAGCCAAGACCTACAAGATGAGAAGGAATTAGTCATGGGAAGATCTGAGGAGGACTTCCAGGCAGAGGGAACAGTTCAGGAACAGTAAGTATAAAAGCCTTGAGATGGGAGTCAGTATAGTATGCTTGAGGAACAGAATGAAAAGTGGCTGAGGCAGTCTTTGGGGTATATTCTAGTTGGAGTGCCACATATCACCACCATGCTGAGGTTGACCCAACGACCAAGTCACTGCTGCTTAACAATTCCATGTCCTCCATGCCTAACATGGCAAAACAGCATCCCAAAATGCAACTGACCGATTCTCATCTGAGTGTCAAATCCACAGGCAATGGAGCACAACATGCTTGGTCACCACACAGGGTAAGGCTGGCGTGGGGCTGGATGACTTTGGCTGGTTTGAGGAAGCTGTTAATTTCTGATTGTGGGCTCCATCTAGAAGTCAGCTGTGGGCTAAGGAGAGGGCTGGGGTAGGGCTTCTCAGGAGGCACCCTGGGACAGCTGTGGTAGGATGAGGGTACAGTGTTGGGGTGGGAGAGATGGGATGGGCCCCGAGGAAGGATGAAATTGCATCTAAGCCAAGGTGCTACAAGTCCCTTTAGAAAAACATCACCATTTTGCTTCTTTTGCGAATCCTGGGAGCCATACTTAACTCAATGAGCCTGTGACTTTCCAGTCAGCCAGAATTATCTAGCAAATAGCCAGGTAGTAGTGCTTCACTGCTTTTGCAGAAACCCTAACTCACCCAGACTGGTTCTGCTGTGCTGTCCTCAGTTGTGTGTTGCTTTGGAATCCTCTACATGGTCTTCATTTTAAATATAAATACCTCATCTTCTCAGAAGGATTGTATCTCCATTATAGAGAGAGACTCTTCATTCTCTTCTTTGGATACCCTTGCAGTAGTTAGCACAATACTGACCTACATCTTTCCCTTTCTCAACAGGTAGACTATTTCAGAGGGAACTTCTCACGTGGCTTAATCCTGTGGTGGGAGACCAGCTAGCGGCTTGTGCTGCCAAAATAATACTAACATTCTGGGTTTCATGATTCAGCTATGTGTGATGAGAAACTGGGCTGCTTACCTGTTCTTCCTGCAGCGAATTGTAAAGGCAAGAAAGAAAAGTATCAGCAGAAGTCCACAGCTGAGAAAAGTCCAAACAATACCCAAGAGGACAGGAGATAATGAAGAGATGGTCTTACTGCTGTGGTGGGAAGATGTCTGAGGACAGAATAAGGAGAAGCTGTTAGGAATGAAGGATTTTCTACAGGTCAAAAACAAACTGCCCCATCGTCACCAATGCTGGGAAATATGTATCCTGCATGAGCAGTTCCTCCTCCCCCTCCTCCCCTTCCTCATCCTCCTTTCCTTCTACCTCCTCCTCCCCAACACCACCACCACCACATATATCTGAGCAGCCCTGGTATCCCGTGGCTGCTCACTTACAATTGTTGTCTTGCAGAGATCATGAAGGGGTCTCCGATCCAGCTCCTGGCCAGGAAAGCTGTCACACAATTCAGAGCAGTTTATTTCAGGCTCCATGTCACCACATGCCCCTGTTGGTGTGTGCTTATTCACAGTCTTGGTTACCCACTGGTAGGGATGCAGATCTTTGACTAAAACACAAGAGCAACTCAAATCTTTTCTTCAGAGGTCCCATTTTGGAGCTGGTTGCAGGCTCAGAATCCAGAGTGAACAACACATTCAGGTAGAAGCAAAGGGTTATTTCACTAGGCTGCTTCATCAGACAGCCTTCAACTGGTCACCCTCCAAAATCAGACATCCTTCAACTGGTCGCGGGCTGCTGGAGCATGCCATGTGAGTCAAGAGTGGACATCTTAGTAACCATCAGGCTACACAAAGTGATGATTCTGGTTAACCACCAGATGGCAGTCACTGCTTGAGTACCCTCACTCTGGTTCCTGAAGAAAGGAAAGCAATTAAACCTGTTAAACAAAGGCGCGCGCGCGCACACACAAACACATAAATGGTTTATTACAGAGGTTTTAAAATATCATCTATTTTAATTACATAGTTATATTTTATTATACACTTTATTATATATATTATAAAGGTATCAAATATACTTAAATAAACATATTTTAAGCCATTATAATAAATAATATTTTTAAAACAAAGATAAAACATATCTAACATTTTCTGCAGTTTCTTTTCAGATCCTTTTTATGGCCCAGTACTGTAAAGACCTTAGCTTAGACTTGTGAGCTACATCTTTCTTTTTTCCATACTGGAAAACCCAGTGCCCTCCCAGGATCTTTCTATGCAGCTCATGGCTTAAGTTCTGTCTGATCCTGGATGGTGCTGGGCTCAGGTGCCCCATGCTGTCTCCTCACATGATCTGTCGGTCACTCTAGCTCTTGTTCTCTCAGTGAGGAACATTCTATGTCCAGTCAGTTGGGGTCACAGAAAGGTACCCAAGCTGCCTGCAAGAATCTTTGTTTGTATTTAAACTGTGAGACTAACAGGAGTGAGACAGACTACTCAGACAATAGGGAAAGAAACTGGGGAGATCTAGGAACTCTTGCAGAGTGAGTGGTTGGCCAGAGGATGGTGTTATTTCTCTCAGAAGATCCTTGCAATATGAGTAATGTGATCTAAAGAGAAGCTCAGCCTTGTGGAACGAAGATAGAAAGGCAAAAAGGCTCAGATTAGCACCAGGAGAAAAGATAGCCATATCCCTAATTCTTTAAAGCAATCAATCCCTTAATAGAGAAAATAGATTTGAAATTTTACCAATGGTAATCTAAAAGAGGCTGCCACTTCTGCTTTGTGTTTTTTAAACAGCTTAGCACAGTTTTCTTTCATTGTGGAGGAAAATTGGAAAGGCAAAAATATCAGTTACTATTATTTCAATTGCCACTGAACACAGGGCCCATGTTTAAGCCAGAACAACAGTGACAGGTGGAGAGTGCCATCTTTTGAGTCTGTGTGCTTATGCACAAACAATATAGCACCAGGTGCTGGTCATTCATTGGCCTCTCATATGTTCCTGAATTATTTACCAGGTTTATTACAATGAAATCCCAAGAGAACTAAAAGCCACTATCTCCCATCAAGGCATTTAAATTCTTGCATAGTCTGTTCAGATTATTTAATGCAAAATTAAGAAGCAAATATAAAAACCTATTTGCATTCTAATTTAGTTGAGATTTTAATTGCTAGAAAGATATTTTTTCTTTTCTTTTTTTTTAAAGTTAGACATTTCCTATTGTGCCTTCTAGCATACAGCCATACTGCAAACCACAGGGAGGACTATTACGACATGATGGATTAGAAGAAAATGTATTTTTCCTATATTGCCCTTTTAATCATAGTGGCAACTAAGTACACTTATATTTGAACCATTATTCATTCAATGTTTATATATTATTATATCATTTGGAAGAAGTGTGTATGTGTATATATGGGTGTATGTATATATAAAACCTCATTTTGTCCTCACTATAGTGTTTTGTGATGTAAACACCATTCCTCATTTTCAAATAAGTAGACTGAAAAGCAGAGAAGAGGAAAACCCTGCTCCAAATCTGCAGAGGCAAGAATACCAGGAGTTTACATTCCAAGGTCAATGTCATCCCAGTATACACTCCACATGGTACAGACACTCTGGACTAATCTCTTCCAAGAAGACACCAATGGGCCTCTTGGGTTTCTTCAGCTTCAGTTCCCAGAGCTGCACTTCTGTGGGCTCCCTAGAGCATGGCATGCCATAGTGCCTCTTTACTAGTAGTTCTCAATTATGCAATTTTGCACCTTTAGGGGACATCTGGCAATTCTGGAGACATTTGTGGTTGTCAAAATTAAGAGAAGGGTGCTATTCACATCTAGTAGGTAGATGCCACGGATGCTGCTAAATATACTATAATTCACAGGATGGTCCGAACAACAAAGAATTATCTGGCACCAAATGTCAATAGTGCTAAGGTTGAGAAACCCTGGTCAATACTGTACACCCCAGGTGGGCTGACAATCTTAAACTTCAATTATCTTTGAGGGATTCTGTGAATATGATCGGGTTGTCCATCTGAACCTAAAGTCCTGGGGGATGCAATTCTGACTTGGGATAAATTTCTGAGCACATTCTAGGGGTACCCTTGGATAAGCTAAACTCACCGACATGGAACTCCGAATGCTAGTCCCCTCTTTAGTCCATGGATATCCAGTGTAGAAACTTTATATACTGTGATATTGGGTTCCTACATAGGACAGGCATTAAACTGCAAACTTGGCACACATTCACAGAGATTCACACAAGAGGAGCTGATGAAACAATGAAGGGCTCAATAATTGAAAGGAAAGAGTTGAATGGTTTCAAAAAGTGTTCAGAGATTGGGAAAGTGGGTGGGGAGTTATCAGAGAGGGTAATGGTAAGACATCTGACCACAACATACATACAGAATCGAAGGCACAAAGGGAAGGGTCTTCCAGGCCCCTCCAAAAGCTACCTTCCCCCTGTACCCTCACACCAAAGTCTCTAGGGAGAAACTGTTTATGTCAGAGACACTAGTAGACCCAAGGCCATGCATGGTAGTGTTTGCAATTTATTTGACAGAGATTACAGAATCCTTCCCAGTGATTAGGATCAGGAAAACAGACACTATTCCCAAGTGCAAGATGGTCATTTGCAAGTTCACCCCTCTGTATAAGCCCGTATCTTTCTCACAAAATCTCTATTCTTCTGTACACTATTTATGACCATTTAAAAACAGTCATACAAATACTGTCTTTTAACAAGTTGTTTTGGTTGTTTTGCAGTTGGTAGAACTTCTGCTTCTGTCTGTGAAGAATTAACTGCTGTGCAAATTGCTTTTTTCTGTGAACAAGTTGAACACCAGACAAAACACATAAAACAACTATTTTCAGACATTGTACAACAGATGCCACACAACCAGGGTTCCTAAGAGATACTGCCTGAAGGTCGTTTCCAGGTCACAGCACGTGGAGGGAAAACCAATCAGAACCTAGAATTCTACCTGAGGTAAGGGGAATGGATTGGAATTTGAGGATGTTGAGGTGGTTAGAATTTGTGGGGCAGAGTAATGAAGAAGAGTGGGGAGAGCACTTTGGAAATCTGCAGAGGATCCCCCTGAGTCTTTTTCTGAGTACTGATTTGAATATGAGCAGGAAGAAACTACTTGAAGTTGAAGAAAAAACATTGATAGGCAATAGCTGAGTAATTCCTGGAGCTCACACAGGGCTGAGACTACCCTGTGTTTCTATCAGCCAGTGCAGAGAGACCCCATAACACGCAGGACATTGGATAGAATCCTTAGAAAAGCCACATCTTAGTAGTAAAAATAAATTAACCCTAAACTAGATGTTACTCTGGATATACCCTAAAGGAAAGTCTCAAATGGATCAAAGTGACCTGTAAAAACTCAATTGCATTCCAGAACACAACTCAATGCTCTTAAAAGGAATGTAACAAGATCCAGTGTTCAACAATGTAAAATTCAAAATAATCACCAGGCATTCAAAGAAATGAAAAAATATGACCTATAACCATAAAGTTTTAAAAAATAGATAAATAATATCATAGAAATAACAGAAATGATACAACTATCACACAAGAACCTTAAAACAACTATTATAAATATGCTCTAGGATATAAAGCAAAATATGAACAAAATGAGGAAAGAATTGAAAGATAATCCAAATGGAACTTCTAGAGATAACAATAATATCTGAAATAAAAATGTAACAGATCAGACACTGCAAAAAGAAACACTGGTTAACTTAAAAACATAGCAATAGAAATTATTCAAAAATCTGACCTCATTTAAAATTGCTTCACACTCCCTCTGGCTTTTGTAAATGTTCTTTCTCTGATCTGCCTTTTCCTCCATTGTCTTCAACAGCTTATATTTTTATGTATTTATTTTTTTGAGACAGAGTCTCACTCTGTTGCCCAGGCTGGAGTGCAGTGGTGGGATCTCAGCTCACTGCAACCTCTGCCTCCCAGCTTCAAGTGATTCCCCTGCCTCAGACTCCCTAGTAGCTGGAATTACAGGCACCTGCCACCATACCCAGCTAATTTTTGTATTTTTAGTAGAGACCAGGTTTCATCATGTTGGCCAGGTTGGTCTCAAACTCCTGACCTCAAGTGATTCGCCTGCCTTGGCCTCCCAAAGTGCTGGGATTACAGGTATGAGCCACCACGCCCAGCCTGTCCTCAACACTTTTTAATGTGTTATTTATTTATGTATTGGTGTCCACTGATTATTATTTGACTTCCCCCATTAGAACACAAATTCTATGAAAGTAAGGATCTTAATTTTGTATACCAGTGTATTTCCAGGTGCATAAAGAGAAAACTGATTGATAAGAATGATATATGGCAGAGGATCAAGATGGCAAAATAGAAGTCTCCACGGATCATTCCTTCTGCAAGGACACCAAGTTAACAGCTATCTACACAGAAAAGAACACCTTCATAAGAACCAGAAATCAGAGCAGAAAGGAAAGCTGGACCAAACTCAGCTGACATGTACAAACGGAGGGAGGATTTACAACAGCCCTAGCCAGAGAGGAATCATCAATCCCAGTGGTCTTAACTTGAGTGCCTCCAAATCTCACCAGGGAGGGCCACAGTGTTCTTTGTTTCCAAGTCAACTTTAAAAGCAGTCTAGGCCATAAGGACTGCAACTCTTAGGTGAGTCCTAGTGCTGAACTAGGCCCAGAGACAGCAGATTGGGAGTGCATGCAACCTACTGAGACACCAGCTGGGGCAGTCAAGAGAGTACTGGCATCACCCCTCCCCTTATCCCAGGCTACACAGCTTACAGCTCCAAAAGAGACCCCTTCCTTCCACTTGAGAATAGGAGAGGGAGAAGTAGGGGAGAACTCTGTCTTGCATCTAGGATACCAGCTCAGCCACAGCAGGATAGGGCACTGGTCAGAGTCATGAGGCCCCCACTCTAGGCCCTAGCAACCAGGTGACATATTTAGACACACCCTGGGCCAGAGGGAACCCACTGCATTGAAGGAAAGGACCCAGCCCTGCCAGCATTTATCACCTGCTAAGTGAAGAGCCCTTGGGCCCTGAATAACCAGCAGCAATAACCAGGGACTATGTTGAGGGCCTTGGGTGAGCTTCTGAGACTTGCTGGCTTCAGGTGGGACTCAGTACATTACCAGCTATGGTGGCTGCAGGACAAAACTCCCTCTGCTTGACAAAAGCAGAAGGAAATGTCAAAGGGACTTTGTCTTGCACTTTAGGTACCAGCACAGATACAGGAGATTAGAATACCAAGAGGGCTCTTGGAGCCTGTGATTATAGGACTTGACCTTTGGGCAGCATTTCTGGACCTTCCCTGGGCCAGAGGGGAGCCCACTGTCCTGAAGGGTGAGTCTCAGGCTAGGTAGCATTCAGGACAAGCTGATTTAAGGGACCTTGGGCCTTAAGGGAACATCAGCAGTAGTCTGGCAGTCCTCCTCATGGCCTGGGTTGGCAGTGGCTACAGGATGAGGTTCCTCTGCCTTTGGAAAGGGGAGGGAAGAGTGGGAAGGACTGTGTCTTGTGGTCTGAGGGTCAGCTCAGCCACAATATGACAGAACACCAGGTAGACTTCTAAGGTTTTGAACTCTAGTCCTTGACTCCTGGACCTACCTGGGGCATGGGGGAAGGACAAAGCCTTTCCTCTAAAATCTGGAACACAACAAGGATGCCCACTGCCATCACTGTTATTCAACATACTACTGGAAGTCCTAGCTAGAGCAACTGGATAAGATAAAGATATAAAAAGCATCCAGATTGGAAAGGAATAACTCAAATAATCATTGTTTGCAGACAATATGATCTTATATTTGGAAAAACCTAAAGACTCTACAAGAAAACAATTAGAACTGATAAATTCAATAAAACTGCATGGTACAAAATCAACATACATTTACCCAAATAAATATGAATCATTCTATTATAAAGACACATGCACATGTATGTTCATTGCAGCACTATTCACAATAACAAAGACATAGAATCAACCTAAATGCCCATCAACAGTAGACTGGATAAAGATAAAAAAATAAAGTTCTTGTGACACACAAGAACTTTACAATGCAATCACAAGTATCCATAGGATAGACCAAGTAGTGGAAAGAATCTCAGAGCTTGGACACTATTTTTCTGCATATGGACAGGCAGACAAGAATACAGAAAAAAAGAAAAAGAAAAGGAATGAACAAAACCTCAGAGAAATAAGAGATTATGTAAAGAGACCAAACCTATTACCTGACTGGGGTACCTGAAAGAGAGGGCAGAATGGAACCAAGTTGGAAAACATACATCAGGATAGCATCCAGGAGAACTTCTCCAACCTAGCAAGATGGGCCAAAATTCAAATTCAGGAAATGCAGAGAACCCCAGCAAGATACTCCACAAGAAGATCCCTCCAAGACACATAATCATCAGATTCTCCAAGGTGAAAATGAAAAAAAAAAATGCTAAAGGTAGCCAATGAGAAAGTCCAGGTCACCTATGAAGAGAAGCCCAATAGAAAACAGTGGACCCCTCAGCAGAAACCCTACAAGCCATAAGAGACTGGAAACCAATATTCAACATTCTTAAAGAAAAAGATTTCCAATCCAGAATTTCATATCTGGCCAAACTAAGCTTCATAAGTGAAGGAGAAATAAGATCCTTTTCAGATAAGCAAATGCTGAGGGAATGTGTCACAACCAGGCTGCCCTGCAAGCACTCCTGAAGGAAGCACTAAATATGGAAAGGAAAAACTGTTACCAGCTAATAGAAGAACATACTAAAGTACACAGACCAGTGACACTATGAAGGAACCACAAAAACAAGTCAGCAAAATAACCAGCTAGCATCATGATGACAGGATCAAATTCATATATAACAATACTAACCTTAAATATAAATGGGCTAAATGCCCCCAATTAAAAGACACAGAATGGCAGGCTGGATAAACAGCCAAGGCCCATCAGTATGCTGTCTTCAAGAGACCCATCTCAAGTGCAAAGACACACATAGGTTCAAAATAAGGGAATGGAGAAAAATTTACAAAGCAAATGGAAAACAGAAGAAAGCAAGGGTTGCAGTCCTAGTTTCTGACAAAACAGACTTTAAACCAACAAAGATTAAAAAAAAAAAAAGACAAAGAAGGGCATTCCATAATGGTAAAGGGTTCAACTGAATAAGCAGAGCTAACTATCCTAAATATATATGCACCCAATACAGGAGCACCCAGATTCATAAAGCAAGTTCTTAGAGACCTACAAAGAGACTTAGACTCCCATACAATAATAGTGAAATACTTTGACACTCCACTGAAAATATTAGACAAATCATTCAGACAGAAAATTAACAAAGATATTCAGGACCTGAACTAAGCTCTGGATCAAGAGGATCTGATAGATATCTACAGAACTCTCCACCCCAAAACAACAGAATATACATTCTTCTCATCACCACATGGCACTTTCTCAGCAAAAGCAAAAGAATTGAAATCATAACAGTCTTTCTGACCACAGCACAATCAAATTAGAACTCAAGATTAAGAAATTCACTCAAAACCACACAACTACATGGAAACTGAACAATCTGCTCCTGAGTGACTCCTGGATAAATAACAAAATTAAGGCAGAAATCAAGAAGCTCCTTGAAACTAACGACAACAAAGAGACAACATACCAGAATCTCTGGGGTGCAGCTGAAGCAGTGTTAAGAGGAAAATTTACAGCACTAAATGCCCACATCAAAAAGCTAGAAAGATGTCAAGTTAACAACCTAATATCACAACTAAAAGAATGACAGAACCAAGAGCAAACAAATTTCAAAGCTAGAAGAAGACAAGAAATAACCAAAATCAGATCAGAGCTGAAATGAAGATATAGACACAAAAAACCTTTCAAAAAAATCAATCAATCCAGGAGCTGTTTTTCTAAAAAAAAAATTAATAAAATAGATAGGCAACTAATTAGACTAATAAAGAACAAAAGAGAGAAGAATCAAACAGACACAATCAGAAATGTTAAGTAGGATATCATCACTGACCCATAGAAATACAACTATCAGAGAATACTATAAATACCTGTATGCTAGAGAATCTAGAAGAAATGGATGAATTCCTGGACACATACACCTTCTCAAGACTGAAGCAGGAAGAAATTGAATCCCTGAATATACCAATAACAAGTTCTGAAATTGAGGCAGTAAAAAATAGCCTACCAACCAAAAACAGCCCAGGATCAGACAGATTCACAGCAGTACAAAGAAAAGCTGGTACCATTTCTACTGCAACTTTCCCAAAAAATTGAAAAGAAAGGACTTCTCCCTAACTCATTCTTGAGGCCACTATCATCCTCATAACAAACCTGGCAGAGATACAACAACAAAAAAAGAAAACTTCAGGCCAATATCCTTGATGAACATTGAGGCAAAAATCCTCAATAAAATACTAGCAAACCAAATCCAGCAGCACATCAAAAAGACTATCCACTACTATCAAGTTGGCTTCTTACCTGAGATTCAAGCTTGGTTCAACATATGCAAATCAATAAATGTGATTCATCACATAAACAGAATCAAAGACAAAAACCACATGATTATCTCAATAGGCCCAGAAAAAAGTCTTTGATAAAATTAAACATCGCTTCATGTTAAAAACTCTCAATAAACTAGGTATTGAAGGAACATACTTCAAAATAATAAAAGCCATCTATGACAAACCCACAGCCAGTATCATACTGAATGGGCAAAAGCTGGAAGCATTCCCCTTGAAAACTGGCACAAGACAAGGATGCCCTATCTCACTATTTCTATCCAACATAGTATTGGAAGTTCTGGCCAGGGCAACCAGGCAAGAGAAAAATAAATGGTATTCAATAGGAAGAGAAGAAGTCAAATTATCTTTGTTTGCAGATGACATGATCCTATATCTAGAAAACTCCATTGTCTCAGCCCAAAAGCTTCTTAAGCTGATAAGCAACTTCAGCAAAGTCTCAGGATATAAAAACCAATGTGCAAAAATTGCTAACATTCCTATATACCAACAATAGGCAAGCAGAGAGCCAAATCATGAATGAACTCCCATTCATAATTGCTACAAAAAGAATAAAATACCTAGGAATTGAGCTAATAAGGGAAGTGAAGGACCTCTTCAAAGAGAACTACAAACCACTGCTCAAAGAAATCAGAGAAGACACAAACAAATGGAAAAACATTTCATCCTCATGGATAGGAAGAATCAATATTGTGAAAATGGCCATATTGCCCAAAGTAATTTATAGATTCAGTGCTATTCCCATTAAACTACCATTAACATTCTTCACAGAATTAGAAGAAAACCACTTTAAAATTCATATGGAACCAAAAAAGAGCCGAAATAGCCAAGGCAATACTAAGCAAAAAGAACAAAGCTTGGGGCATCACACTATCCAACGTCAAACTACAGTACAAGGCTACAGTAACCCAAACAGCATGGTAGTTGTACAAAAGCAGACACATAAACCAATGAAAGAAAATAGAGAGCTCAGAAATAAGACCACATAACTACTGCCATCTGACTGTTGACAAGCTTGACAAAAACAAGCAATAGGGAAAGGATTTCCTATTTAATAAATGGCACTGGGGGAACTGGCTAGCCTATGCAGAAAATTGACACTGGATCCCTTCCTTATACCATATACAAAAATTAACTGAGGCCGGGCGCGGTGGCTCAAGCCTGTAATCCCAGCACTTTGGGAGGCCGAGACAGGCGGATCACGAGGTCAGGAGATCGAGACCATCCTGGCTAACACGGTGAAACCCCGTCTCTACTAAAAATACAAAAACTAGCCGGGTGAGGTGGCGGGCGCCTGTAGTCCCAGCTACTCGGGAGGCTGAGGCAGGAGAATGGCGTAAACCCGGGAGGCGGAGCTTGCAGTGAGCTGAGATCAGGCCACTGCACTCCAGTCCGGTCGACAGAGCGAGACTCCGCCTCAAAAAAAAAAAAAAAATTAACTGAAGATGGATTAAAGACTTAAATGTAAAACCCAAAGCTATAAAAAAAAACTCTAGAAGGAAGTCTAGGCAAAACCATTCAGGACATAAGCACAGGCAAAGATTTCATGACAAAAATGCCAAAAGTGATTGCAATGAAAGCAAAAATGACAAATGGAATCTAATTAAACTTAAGAGCTTCTGCACAGCAAAAGAAACTATTATTAGAGCAAACAGACAACCTAAAGAATGGGAGAAAAACTTCTGCAATCTATCTATCTGACAAAGGTTTAATAACCAGAGTCTACAAGGAACTTAAACCAATTTACAAGAAAAACAAACAACACCATTAAAAAGTGGGCAAAGGACATGAACAGACACTTCTCAAAAGAAGATATACATCTGGCCAACAAACATATGAAATAAAGCTCAACGTCACTGATCATTAGAGAAATGTAAATCAAAACCACAATGAGATACCATCTCATGCCAGTCAGAATGGCTATTATTAAAAAGTCAAAAAACAACAGAAGCTGCCAATGTTGTGGAGAAAAGGAACTATTGGTGTGAGTGTGAATTAGTTCAATCATTGTGGAAGATAGTGTGGCAATTCCTCAAAGATCTAGAAGTAGAAATACCATTTGACCCAGCAATCCCATTACTGGGTCTATATCCAAAGGAATATAAATCATTCTGTTATAAAGATACATGCACACATATGTTCACTGCAGCACTATTCAAAATAGCAAAGACATGGAATCAACCTAAATGCCCATCAATGATATACTGGATAAAGAAAATGTGGTACATATACACCATGGAATACCATGCAGCCATAAAAAGGAACGAGATCATGTCCTTTGCAGGGACATGAATGGAGCTGGAAGCCATTATCCTCAGCAAACTAATGCAGGAACAGAAATGCAAACACTTCATGTTCTCACTTATAAGTAGGAGCTGAATGATGAGAACATATGGACATATGTTGGGGGGAAACAACATACACTGGAGCTTGTCGGAGGGGGTGTGATGAGGGAGGGAGAGCATCAGGAAGAATAGCTAATTCATGCTGGCCTTAATGCCTAGGTGATTTGATGATCTGTGCAGTAAACTACCATGGCACACGTTTACCTATGTAACAAACTTGCACATCTTGCACATGTACTCTTGAACTTAAAATAAAAGTTGAAGAAAAAAAAAGAAAATATGGTACATATACATCACGGAATACTATGCAGCCACAAAAAGAATGAGATTATGTCCTTTGCAGGAACATGGATGGAGATGGAGGCCATTATCCTCAGCAAAGTAATGCAGGAACAGAAAACCAAATACTGCATGTTCTCACTTACAAGTGGGAGCTAAACGATTAGAACACATGGACACATAGAGGTGAACAACAGACACTGGAGCCTACTGAGGGTGAAGAGTGGGGGGAGGGAGAGGATTAGAAAAAACAACTAATGGGTACTAGCTTAGTACCTGGGTGATGAAATAATCTGTACGACAAACCGCATGACATGCGTTTATCTATATAACAAACCTGTACATATACACCTGAACTTAAAATAAAAGTTTATAAAAAAATCAGTAGCATTTCTATATGCCGACAGTGAACTATGTGAAAAAGAAATAAAAATGTAATCCCATTTACAATAGCCACATATAAAATTAAATATCTAAGAATTAACCTGACCAAAGAAGTGAAAGATCTGTATAACGAAAACTATAAAACACAGATTACAAAAATTGAAGAAGACACCAAAAATGGAAAAATATCCCATATTCATTGATTAGAAGAATCAATGTTGTTAAAATGTCCATACTACCCAAAGCAATCTACAGATTCAATGCAATCCCTATCAAAATACCAATTACATTCTTCACAGAAATAGAAAACACAACCTAAAATTTATGTGGAACCACAAAAGACCCAGGATAGTTAAAGTTATCCTGAGTGAAAAGAACAAAACTGGAGGAATCACATTACCTGACTTCAAATTTGCTACAGAACTATTGTAACTGAAACAGGATTGTACCGGCATAAAAACAGACTCATAGACCAATCGAACAGAGTAGAGAACCCAGAAACTACAATGAACTCATTTTTGGCAAAGGTGTCAAGAACATTCACTGGGGTAAAGAGGGTCTCTTCAATAAATGGTGCTGGGAAAAGTGGATATCCACATGCAAAAGAATGAAACTGGACACCCATCTCTCACCATATATAAAAATCAAAACAAAATGGATTAAAGACATAAATCTAAGACCTCAAACTATCAAAATACTACATAAAACACTGAAGAAAGTCTCTAGGACATTGGTCTGGGCAAACATTTCTTGAGCAATACGCCACAAGCACAGGCGACCAAAGCAAAAATGGAAAAATAGGATCACATCAAGTTACAAAGCCCCTGTACATCAAAGGATACAATCAACAAAGTCAAGAGACAACTCACAGAATGAGAAAAAATATTTGCCAACTACCCATCTGACAAAGGATTAATCACCAGACTATATAAGGAGCTCAAACAAATCTATAGGAAAAAATTTAATAATCCGATTTTAAAAATGGGCAAAAGAGCTAACAAATTTTTCCAACAAAGACAGACAAATGGCAAACAGGTATATGAATAGATGCTCAACGTCATTTATCATTAGAGAAACGCAGATGAAAACTAAAATAAGATATCTTTTCGCCCCAGTTAAAATAGCTTATATCCAACCGACAGGCAATAACAAATGCTGGTAAGGATGTGGAGAAAAAGGGACCTTTGTACACTGTTGGTGGGGATACACATTAGTGCAACCATTATGGAGAACAGTTTGGAGGTTCCTCAAAAAATTAAAAATAGAGCTACCATATGATCTGGCAATCCCATTGCTGGGTGTATACTCAAAAGAAAGAAGAGCAGTATATTAAAGACATGTCTGCACTCCTGTGTTTGTTGCAGCATTGTTTATTATAGCTAAGATTTGGAGGCAATCTAAATGTCCATCAACAGATGAATGAATAAAGAAAATGTGGTACATCTACACAATGACGGACTATTCATCCATATATAAGAATTAGGTCCAGTAATTAGCAACAACATGGATGGCACTGGAGATCATTATGTTAAGTGAAATAAGCCAGGCCCAGAAAGACAAACATCACATCTTCTATTTGTGGGATCTAAAAATCAAAACAAGTGAACTCACGAACAGAATACAGAAGGGTGGTTACCATAGGCTAGAAAGGGAGTGGGAGGTGGGGGAGAAGTGGGTATGGTTAAAGTGTATAAAAAATTAGTTAGAATGAATAAGACTTACTATATGCCAGTACAACAGGGTGACTATAGTCAATAATAACTTAATTGTACATTTTAAAATGAAGAGTATAAGTAGATTGTTTTTACACATGATCTTATCCCAAAAGGCTGAGAAGCAATAAGAGTGTAAGTGGATTGTTTTTAATTCAAAGAATAAATGCTTGAGGGAATAGATACCCCATTCTCCATCATGTGCTTATTTTACATTGCATGCCTATATCAAAACATCTCATGTACCCCTAAATATATTCACCTATTTACCCACATAAATTAAAAATAAAAAAGAATGAACATGGTCTCAATGACCTATAGAATAGCAAGCTGTCTAACATACATGTAATTGCTGTTTGAGGGGGAAAAAGTGAGGAGAGAGGAGTAGAAAAAATATTTGAAAAATAATGACCAGAATTTTTCGCATTTGATGAAAAGTATAAACCTACAGATCCAGGCTCAACCAATCCCAAGCAGAACAAACACTAAATAACAAAAACAAAACAAGGCACAGAAATTGCTAAAAACCAGCAATAAAGATAAAATTTTAGAAGCAGCAGTCAGATTATGTACAGAGGAACAAGAGTAAGACTTACAACTGATTTTTCATAAAAAATAATGAAAGCCAGAAGAGAATGGAATGGCATCTCTAAAGCACTGGAAAAAAAAATTCAGCCCAGAATACAATACCCACTGAAAATTTATTTCAGAAATGGAGTTAAAATAAAGTCATTTTCAGACAAAGAAAATCTGAGAGACATGCACTATAAAAAAAATGTTACAGCTAGTTCTTCAGGCAGAAGTAAAATGATGCCATACAAATTTGGATCTATACAAAGGAATAAAGAGTGCTGGAAATGATAAATATGTGAGTAAATATAAAAAATTATTTTTGTTATTTTGTAAGGCTATGCTCATAAGCATGTACTTATTGGAAAAATACACATATACTGAATTCTTTAAACCCATATCACCTACATTCTTTCATTTTTCAAATACAGTTGCCCTAGTTCATATTCTCATTGCCAGTTGAGTTGGAGCCTGCATTACCAGAAAAAAAATAAATAATGAGAGTTCCAGGGCTACAGGGTGATGGGATGAATGTATAAGAGAATGATATATATACATTAATGGAAACTCCCACAGTTACACCTTTGCTTTCTCCCCAAAATGCTCTTGCTGCTGATATTCATTCATTTAACTTTTTTCTTTTTGAGCACCAACAGTGTGAAAGGAGCTGTTCTAGGCACCTAGAATACAGTGGTAAACAAAATAAAGATCCCTACTTTTATAGAATCTGTGTTCCAATGGGGGAAGGCAAACAATTATCAGTGGACACCAATACATACATAAATTAAATAATATACTAAAAAATGTTGAGGACAGTGGTGGAAATGGTAGACCAGACAAAGAGCATTTGCAAAAGCCAGAGGAGATATGAAATGATTTTATTTTATTTTATTTTATTTATTTATTTTTTTTTTTTTTTTTT